>NC_058131.1:505446491-505517534 GCF_016433145.1 Gracilinanus agilis | reverse complement strand
AATAAAAATAATAAATAATAAAATAATAAAAATTTAAAAAGTAATAAAATAATAAAAAATTAAAAAGTAATAAAATAATAAAATAACATTAATTTTAAATATTCTTTATCTCTGTGCTAAAATGAATAAACTGCTTAGGAGGTTGAGTATTGTTTGACTGTGGAGGGAAATCATTTAAGATCATGGAATTTAGAACTGAAAAGGAATTTAAAGATCATTTAGCCCAAAGGAGAACCACAAAGGGCAGGTATAGCTACAACACTACTGAGTGCATGAGAACCAACTTAAAATGTAACAGGGGGCAGGGAGCAGCTGGGTGGCTCAGTGGATTGAGAGCCATGCCTAGAAGTGGGAGACTCTGGATTCAAATCTGGCCTTACACACTTCTTAGCTATATGACCCTGGGCAAGTCACTCAACCCCATTTACCTAGCCCTTGCCCTTCTGTCTTAGAGTTAATACTAAGAGAGAAAGTAAGGGTTTTTTAAAAATAAATTTAAAAAAATATTCTAGGTTTGCCAGAATGTGTTGGGGACTCAGACTAGTTTCATCTACATTACAGTAAAATGAGAATTTTTATAATGAGAACACCAAGACCAGTTACTAAAGAAAGATTCAATTATATTCCTCCTCTCCATTGTTGTCATTCAGTCATTTCAGTTGTGTCTGACTCTGTGACCCTCTTTCTGGTTTTCTTGGCAAAGATCCTGGAGAGGTTTGCCATTCCTTTCTCAAGCTCATTTTATTGAGGAAACTGAAGCAAACAGGATTGAGTGACTTGCCCAGGGTCACACAACTAGTAAGTGTCTGAGACCAGGTTTGAAATCAATTCCTCCTGACTCCAGGTCCAGCATTCTAATCCATTTTGCCACTTAGCTGCCCATCATCTCCATTTCCTAGACTATTTTTAACTAAAGGAAGAAAAGGCTCAGAGATTTTAGAAAGGTTTTCACCAATTCTCAGTTAATCAAAAAAACCTAGTTAAACAGAGCATACGATTTTGTAAGTGTGCTGGTAAATTTCAAAGTTGATTCCATACTGGCCCATTGGTGGATTGATCCAAACCAATGAAACATGAAAATCTCTGTTTCTGAAACCCAGTTATCTTGCCTTCCCATGATTTGCAATATCCTACATCCCCCTTCCACTAGAAAGAAAGACACCACCAAATAGATGTTCCATAGACTCTATATAGCTCTAATCACCCTTGTGTAACCCCAGCAGATCTGGGGTCAGGAGACCAGCTCTGACACAAATTTGCCACCTGGCTTGGGGCTCACTTCTTTCTGAAAGTCTGTTTCCCCAACTGTAAATGAGGGAATTGGACTAGCTAATTTCTGAGGCCTTTCTAATGCTAACGTTCTTATGACAGCTGGCTTAGATGATAGCAATAGATCAGTGATGGCGAACCTTTTAGAGGCCTTAGACCAGTGATTCCCAAAGTGGGCGCCACCGCCCCCTGGTGGGTGCTGCAGCGATCTAGGAAGGCAGCGATGGCCACAGGTGCATTTATCTTTCCTATTAATTGCTATTAAAATTTTTTAAAATTAATTTCCAGGGGGCTAAGTAATATTTTTTCTGGAAAGGGGCGGTAGGCCGAAAAAGTTTGGGAACCACTGTGAGGGTGAGTGCCCAAACTGCACCCTCATCCGCATGGGAGCCACCCCCTTAGCCCAGACAGGGGAGGGAAGAAGAGCTGCCATTATTGGGCTGCTGGGCAGAGGGGCAGGTCATATCCTCAGGCATGGTGGAGAGGGGAAGGGGATAGTCCCTTCCGGCATGCTCTGACTTATGTGCCATAGGCTCACCAACACTGCTAAAGGTGATATAGATACAGAGCTCTATGAGGTTTGCAAAGCTTTTTAACACATCTAATTTTAGCCTGACAATCCTGTGAAGGAGGTATGAGGAATGAACACCCCCATTTTATAGTTGAGGAAACTGGGGCTTAGAAATATCAAATGACTTACTACTGGTCCCATATCTAGCAAGTATGAGAGGCAGGATTTGGGCCCACTCAAGTCCCCCTGACTTCTTTCTATTTCCAATACTAGCCTTCAGGCTACATTACCTTTTCTAATAAGCTATATTCTAAGTTCACTTCCAGTTCTTACCTTCTAACATTCTGGAGCTATGAACCAGAGACTCCAAGAAACCCAGCTAGCTTTGCCCAAATAATTCACTTTATTGCTGTCACTACTGAAAAGAACAGAAGTTCTTGGCCTCAACAACCCTCTTTGTACTCTACTGTGGGCTTCCTAACCTCACCCCCTTGGACCCTGTTCCCAACCCTGAAAAAATCTCCCAGGAATTCTGTATAATTTTATATGTATATATAAATAATTTAATTTATAACATTTTACATATTATTTATATAATTTTAATGTATCATTATATTTATTACATGTAATTTTATATATTGTGTATACTTATATTTATTATATATAATTTTATATATTGTATATCATTATATATATTATATATAACTTTCTATGTTATGCAAATATTTTTATATTTTATATATTATGTATATACTTATATGTCATATAATTATATGTATTATATATTTTATATATTGTATATACTTTCATATATTATCTATATGATGATATAGTATATACATATATGTATTATATAATTTTATATTATATTTATGGTATAGTATATTTAATATAATTTATTTTTATTTTTATATATTATCTTATTATATTTGTATATAATATATAATTACACATAATTATATTTGATATACTATATGATATACATTGTATATAACATTATATATGATGTATGATATATATTGTGTTTGTATATATGTGTATATATACATCATTTTATATATTATATATAATTTTATAATTTGACTCTGTTACAGTCAAACCCGAAGCTACAAAATCCACCCTAGATTTGTGAGCCTAAGGACAAGGGATGTCGGGCAGAAGCTAATTAAGGTCGAATTGTGAGAGCATCAGAATCTTACCTCCCTGACCCTGTTGGGCTCTTCCTTCCCTCTATTTAGTGACTCCCCGCTCCAACTCAAAGGGCCCCCACCTCTGGCCTGGCTCTCCCCAGAGCAACAACTTGAGCTTCTCCTTACTCAGGATGGGTCCTGTCACAACAAAACATGCACCTTTTCCCCCCAGGATCCTGGCTGGGCGATCAACCAATCCGATAAGCCCACCAGACCTAAGCTTTTCATGGATGCTGGTGGCTCCAAGTGGTACCTCTGCCGGAAGGGGAGAAGGCAATATGGCTTAGTGAAAAGAGCCCTGGATTGAGAGTCAGGACACCTGGGTTCAGTGCTAAGATCTGCCTTTTCCTATTAACACTGGCACAGAGTTAAGCCTCTCTCAGCCCATAGTTGAATATTTCTCAGTCTGTTTCCCCATCTGTAAAAGGAAGCGTTCATAGAGCCTCCCTCCAATGAGATTTTGTAGGCAAAGTTTTTTTCAGATCTTAACGTGCTGTGATTATTTGCAATCTGCGGTATCTTACACAGACGCTGGAGCTTATCATTCTTGGTAATACAGGCATCCCATCCCATTTTCTCACAGGTCAGCATAAGAAATTGAATGGGAATTTGGGGAGAGTTTTGCAGAAGCTGTAGATGATAAGTGGTGGCCGGCAGATGACACAGAAAAAGTTTAAAACTCTATAGCCTTTAATGATATACTTAATCCAATTTTTAATACTTAATCTAATGACTAATATACTTAATCCAAATTTTAGAATAAGGTACTATAAATACCCCATAAAATAAAAAGAAAAAATTCATAATTCTTCTCAGGTACAAAGAGAGGGCCAAAGAGTTTGATGTGGATTTTCCAGATCATGGGGATGCCCCGAACCTACGTGATGCGGACAGGACATTGTATTTTCTCATTCTGTCTTAGAATCAAGACTTCGTATCAGTTCCAAAGTAGAATAGCAGTCAGGCCTAGGCAAGTGGGGTTAAGTGACTTGCCCAGGGTCACACAAATAGGAAGTGTCCATGGCTAGATTTGAACCCAGGACCTCCCATCTCTAGGCCTGGCTCTCAATCCACTGAGCCACCTACCTGCCCCCCAAACTGAGGTCTTCTTATCCAAATCTAGTCATCTCCACTGTACCACAGCTAATATGTGTTAGAGGCAGAATTTGAACCCAGGTCTTGAAAACTCTAGTACCAGACCTCTATTCACTAAGTCAGGTTGACTCTCAATATTTAGCAAGTTACTCCTTCACAATACCAAACAATACTATAATACTCTGTTACTCATATGTAAAATAGAAATAATAATACCTGAAGTATCTACTTTAAAAGGTTTTGGGCATGGTCAAATGAGATAGTATATCTAAAACACTTTGAAAAACTTAAAACACCGGATTAATGCAAATTATTATAATAATTCAGTAAATAGCTTCTTTAGTATTCTAAATGAGCGCACAAAATTCACTCTTCTTTATTATCACTTGGAAGAAGCCATTTACTAGAGAGCTTGGCACAGTGAATGGTGAGGCAACCTTGGAGTCAGAAGCCCTGGCCCTGAGCCCCCCCTCAAACAAAGAGTGACTGTGTGACCATAGGTAAGTCACTTAACCCCTCAGTGAGCCCAAAGAATTCTCTGAGACCATAAACTGCAGAGCAGTTGCTGATCTATGTTGGTAGGAGGAGTTTTCTCCCTGGGAGTTCCCTGTACCAAAGTCAACGAGCATTTATTAATTACCTACAATGTGCCAGGCACTGTGCTAAGTATTAGAGAATTGAACAAAGGGGAAAACAATCCCAGATCTCCAGGAGCTCACAGTCTAATGCAGTGATTCCCAAAGTGGGCACTANTTCACAGGTATCCCTGCCTATTAAAGGAAATCATAAAAAGTTTTTGAGCACAGGGCTGATGATGCATATAATGAAGATTATTTTGCCACCTGAATGAAGTATAGATTGGGAATAAGAGCCAGTAGAGGACCATTAAATTAGTTTTAAAAAGAGCCATGAGGGTATTTGGTGAAAGAATTAATAGTAAAATAAGGAAGGAAAGGGGAAGAGATGTTACAGAAATTAAATCCAAAAGACTTGACAAGTGATAAGGCAGCATCCAATAATGAAGAGGGAATATAGTTCTCACTGAAGTGTCACAGCTGGCTATTGGAAAGAAAGTGGGGCTATTCAAATAAATAGGAAAGTTGGAAGAAGAGGCAGGTATGGGGGATAAGGTGATGAGTTCAGTTCTTGGACATGTTAAGTCCAAGTTAATAACACAAAATCCAATATCCAACACTATTAGTTATGTCATCTAGCTGCTTATTGGACTGTACCATAGAGAGACAATGGGGCATAGATTTAGGAGTCATCTGCCCAGAGATGATACTCATCAGTGAGAGACAATAGAAGAATTATTCATTGGATTTAAGAGCTTATTTTACTTTGCTTTAAAAAAAAACATATATAATGATTACTGATGAATATCTATCTTTAAATTAGAATCTTCTCAGTTTCTTTATGTGAAATTAAGCTCTTTATGTAAAAATATTCAAAAAATACTCAGACTTCTTCATCATGCTACTAAAAAACATAAATTTGCTTATACATATTTATGGAATAGTATATATTATAATATAAATATACATAAAATCACATGTATGTTATATATGTATAATATAAATTTATAGGCATGTAAGTATATATCATTATATGTGCCTATATATGTAGATAACTGAGTGGGGAAAAGATAAGATTTATTGACTTAATTTGTCAATTATTTTCTGACTTGTCCTAAGTTTCCTACTTAGTTTTCTAAATTAGGTATATGCGCTTAATATCTAAACTTTATCTTCCTCATAGGTATGATAAAAAGAAAGAAAAATCCCGAGAGATAATAGAACATATGGATATTTTTTAACTGTGTTTTGAAATTACAGTGAATGAAAATCAACAAAAAATTAATGAGCTTCTTTGTCTAAGGCTATATTACTGGTACTAAGAATACGAAGATTAAAAATTATTCACAGAAGAATATGAAAGCAATCCTGAGAAAATGACATAGAAACACTTTAGGACTATTAGATTATTCTGGGAGCAAATAGGGAAAGCTTCACAGAGCAGCAAATGAACTCCAATCTGAAGGATTTCTATGGGAAGAGATGAGCACAGAGTACATTTTGGGAATGGAAGACAACATGTGAAAATGCGTGATGGCAGGAGAGTGTTTGACCTGATTGGGGACATGTAGTAATCTTACAGTCCAGTCAATTACCTTTGGTTTTATTAATGTAATGACCTTTCCACTCCCTCTTAGCAATCCAATCATATTACCAAATTGTTGAAACTTCTTGGTCTGCCGCTGGCTCATAAATTCAAAGTGATGTTGAACCAGGACGTAAATCTTACTGGATCCTTCCTGGAGCTCTTTAAAATCCATTTATGGCTAGTGACCTACATAGAGGACACTGTTAAACAAAACTTTCCACTCAAATTTTAATCTAGTCACTAGATGCAGGCATCTACTTCGTTGGAATTTCTAATGATTTAAAATAACTTGTCAAAAATAAAATTAAACTAATTTTAAAACTCCACTATGTGCAAAGCACCACTGTAGGTACCAGAAAGGGTAGATGTAGAAATTTCTGTTTGTCCTGACCCTAAAAGAACAAAGATAGTAGATAATATTAATAATAAGAACCAACATATTAATGACCCAGAGATCCCATTACTAGAATTAGGCCGTATGGGAATTATTGAAAGGGTAAAAGGCTGCATATGTTTAAAAATATTTATGGGAGCATTGTTTGTAATGACAAAAAAAGCTAGAAATAACACAAATACAATAATTTGGATTACATTATGTTATTAGAAATGGCAAATATAAAAACCTAAAATAAGGGAAATATATGAAGAGAACGAAAGGGAAGAAAAGTAAATAGTATTATGATTACATTAAAAAAAGTCATAAAATCAAGAGAAACAAGTATACAAGTAAAACAAATCCAAATGAAACTAAAAAACACAGGATGTTTATATTAGCATACATATTTAATTTACATATTTTAAAACAAATTGTAAACAATGTGGAGTTTGTGGCTTAGCCCATAAGTTTTTATACATTTGTTTATTTAAATTTTTTGGTGGTGTGGTGGTTATTGAGTAAAAAATATAAAATGAAATGAAATAAACAAAAAGGAAGAAAAGAGGGAAGGAAGGAAGGAAGGAAAGAAGGAAGGAAGGAAGGAAAGAAGGAAGGAAGGAAAGAAGGAAAGAAGGAAGGAAGGAAGGAAGGAGGGAAGGAAGGAAGGAAGGAAAGAAGGAAAAGGAAATTATTAAGTAATACCTATAAGACAGAAATTATTAATCCTGATGCTGTATTGCCTAGTTTAAAACTGGATGAATTTGTCTTCTTGTGTTTGAAGTGTCTTCATTCTCTCTGTCTCTCTGTCTCTCTTTGCCTTTGTCTCTGTCATTCTCTCTCTCTCTCTCTCTCTCTCTCTCTCTCTCTCTCTCTCTCTCTCTCTCTCTCTCATCAGCTTTGGACTCAGGAAGACCTGAGCTCCAGCATTGCCACTGACACATAGTAGACATGTGACCATAAGTGATTCACTCAGCTACTAAAGCTCCTAGAAGTAGAGAAGTTGTGAATCTACGCCATGGAAGGAATTTTCCACACTGAGAGTTCCCTGTACTGAAGAAATCACAGATCCAGCCAAACCCACCAAAATAGAGATGTCATATAGTCTTCAGTTTGATGGACGATGGTGTCCTTGCAAAGACTTAAAGGTCCCCTTACTTCCCCTGTGCCCATCCACTTCCCACACTCATCTAGAAGGTTTGAGTTTGTCTAAAAGACCTTTCTGTTTCTCTCCAATACTCTAATCTTATTTAAATGCTCCAATTCAGAAAAATCTGGAGGTTTGGAACTCTGGTTGGAAGGGTCCCTAGTTGACCCAAAGGAGACCTTTCCTCAACAAGATTTGAAAAATCCAATTCCCAGAAGAGATCAGAGAGCATCTCTCATAGCTATCTGCAATTAAATATGACAATATATTTTCTCCCCCAACCCATTCTCTCTTATACAGACATTTTAAAATTCTCCCTTAAAACAGCAAGACCTTACATACCCAGTGGCTCTCCTGTCACCCTGCTGGTGGTCCTCCATTCAAAACAAAGTTAAAAGGTTAAGGTTTGAGGCTGAAAATCTTCAGCAAATATTTGCTATTCCAAAGTGTGGGGATCTGATTGGGTTGTTATTAATTAACTTCCCAGAAGAGTTGCCAGAAAATTGGAGGTCAGAAACAGAACTGACCTCTTTATATGTGTGAACAGGTCATTCCTGGCACCTGTAGCACATTGAGATTTCCCAGAACCAAGAAACCTTCACCTCCAAAATCCTCCCAAGTTTGCTAGCAGCAACCAGGAATCGTACCATGAATATGATCCCTTTAGGTTAAGATTCTAAACCTTCTTGGGATATAAAGTGTCCTGGGACTGGGGGAATACTCTTAGGTTTTATTAGATGGTTTTAGTATTGGAAGGAACCACCCTCACTTTATATATGAAGAAACTGGGGGCCATATGATTATTTGTCCATCATTTGTCATCGTTGTTTGATCACATCCAACTTTTCATGACTCTATTTGGGGTTTTCTTGGCAGAGATACTGGACTCATTTGCCATTTTCTTCTCTAGCTCGTTTTACAGATGAGGAATTGAGTTAAACAGGGTTAAGGGACATGTCTAAAGTCATACAGTTAGGGAGTGTCTGAGGCTAGATTTGAAGTCAGGAAGATGAGTCTTCCTGTTTCCAGAACTTAAACTCTATCCCCTGTACCATGTAGCTATCCATTATTACATAGGTAATAAATAGTAGAACTAATTCATAGCTAGATTTTCTACAGCCAGTTCTAGGGTCATATTCGCTATCCCATGCTGCCTCTCCAGAGGATTTGGGGCAACAGATGGAGAAAGAGAAAAGTTCCTGAAAAGAGAGAAAGAAAGCTGTGGAAAGTCCAAAGAAAAAATCTACAATTTTTCTAAAGTATTCTGGATCACATAAAATCTTGGAAACGTGGATTGTTAGTATTATAAAGGACCTCGCAGGTCATCTAACCCAAAACTACTTTTACTGAGGGAAACTGAGGTTCCGAGAGGCATGATTTGCCTCACTTCTTCATGAGAGAAGAGGACAAATGAAGAAAGAATGAGAGTTAAAGAAAAGGGGTTTTGAAGTGTGAAGGGTGGAAGCATGCTCGATGGCCTCTTTTTGTAAAATAGTGAAGTCCTTTGCCAAAAAGAATCTTAGTATCATAGATATGAAACTGGAAAAATATCAGAGTGACCATCTAGTCTAGTGATGGTGAACCTTTTAGAGACTGTGTGCCCAAACTGCAAGTGTCATACTGCATGTGAGCCCCCACCTTACCCCAGACAGGGGAAGGAGGAAGCATTCCCATTGGGTTGCTGGGTAGAGGGATGGGTCAGTGAGAAATGTCCTTAGGTGTGCCTTGAGAGGAGGAGGGGAATAGCTCCCTCCAGCACATGTGCCATAGGTTTGCCAACACAGATCTAGTCCAAGCCACCCATTTTACAGATGAAAGAAGTGAGGCTCAGGGAGATTGATAGTGCTTTTTTTCTTTCTTTTTTAATCCTTACTGTGTGCCAAGGCAAAAGAGTAGTAAGGGCTAGGCAATGGGGATTAAGTGACTTGCCCAGGGTCACACAGCCAGGAAATATCTGAGATCTGATTTGAACCCAGGACCTCCCATCTCTAGACCTGGCTCCCAGTCTACTAAGCCACCTAGCTGACCTGAGACCAATAGTTTTTACAGATGAGGAAAATGAGGTTCAAAGGGGTTAAAAGGTTTTACAGATGAGGGAATTGATGCTTAAACCCACAGAAATTGTAAGCATTGCTGGTGCAATTTGAACCCAGGTCCTCTGAAGAGACAGTGCTCTTTCCACAATGAGAAAGAATAGGTGGTATAGTAAGTATGAAGAGAAAGATTTGGAAAAGATGCTCAGGCAAGTGTGATAGAAGGTCAGTTAATGAATAAAAGGATTCAGTGCAGCCATGACAGACATTGAGATTAGATAGCATACATTTGGAGGGAATCCAATCAGCATGGTAATATGACTTCCTCCCAGCAGAGTCAGAAGCATGCTAATAAGAATGGAGATATCATCTCTCAAGCATCAAACTAGCTACAAAGATAAAAGGGCAAAACAACAAATGTTGGAGGGGTTGTGAAAAATCAGGGACACTAAAACACTGTTGGTGAACTGTGAAAGATCCACCCATTTTAGAAAACAACCTGGAATTGTGCCCCAAAAGTTACAAAAAAAAGTATACCTTTTGACTCAGCAATACCACTATTAAGTTTATTTCCTAAGGTGATCAGAGAAAAAGGGAAATAACCTATATGTTCTAAAATATTTATAGCAGTTCTGTTTGTGGTGGCAAAGAACTGGAAACTGAGGGGATGCTCATCAATTGGGAAATAGCTGAACAAATCTTGACATATGATTATGATGGAATACAAATGCACTGTAAGAAATGGCAAACAGGTTAATTAAAAAAACACACACATGGAGAGGCAGCTACCTGGCTCAGTGGATTGACAGCCAACCCTAAAGAAGGGAGGTCCTGGGTTCTGAGGGAGTTCAGGGCTTGCTTTTATGGTGACTTCTTGTCCCTTTCCCCTCTTCACAAGAGCCAATCACAGTTTCTAAATTGTCTAGCCCTGCCCAGGGGGCAGTGTCTATGGGATCAACTTCTCACCTTCTGAAGGTTAAGTTCTCGCCTTCTGGAGAAGGGAATATTCATCCTGGCTGATTGAGTTTTTGAGGGTGTGAATTCTCTAAGTGGTTTTTGGGCTCCTCCACCTAGTTCAAACTTGTGTTGATTCGATCAAAAGGTAGACAAAAGAGAGTTAATCCTGTCTTCACAATCTAGTGAAGTACTTAAGTTAGTGTTAACTCAGGATAGACAATAGAATAAAGAATTCTCTTTCACAGTTCAAATCTGGCCTCAGACACTTCCCAGCTGTGTGACCCTGGGCAAGTCACTTAACCCCCAATTCCTAGCCCTTACCACTCTTCTGCCTTGGAACCAGTACATGGTATTGATTCTAAGATAGAAAGGAAAAGTTTTATTTTTTTTTTTAATGTGAAGACTTACATGAAGTTACAGAGAGTGAAACAAGCAGAACCAAGAGAACATGAAATATACTAATAAAAATATTGTTGTAAGAATGACTATGTATGTCCACCTTCAGAGAAAGAACTGATCAATAGAAATAAGCAAGACAGATTTATATATACACAGATCTTTTTGCCAAATGATGCCTTTTCTACTTCTCTAATGTGAGCAGGGGAGGGAGAGAAGGAATTACCTGGGTATTTTAATGTAACAAACAAATGTATTAATTCATTAAAACCAAGTATGGAAAAAGCAAGAGCTGGGAATAACCCAGTCGGAGTCTAGCATCATGTCACTATGAGCTGCCCACCATACCCCCATGCACTCCCTTTGGGCTGCTGGGCAGAAGGATGTGAAAAAATGTCATCAGGCATGGTGAAGAGGGAGATGGGAGCAGCTCTGCCCAGGTCCCTCTGCCTTTTTAGTAATGAGCTGGAGGAGAGGAGAGATGATGGCGTGCGTGCCCACAGGGAGTGCTTTGCAAATCCTCTTTGGAATGTGTGCCATAGGTTTGTCATCACAGCTCTAGGAAGTCAAGAGAAATTTCAGAATTATGATTTATGGAGGCTGTTATAAGCAATGATAGGATCATGGCAATGATCTCTGTGGGGGCACTTGCGTATAGGGGTGGGGGTGGAGGTGTAGCAGAGCTCCAAGGTAGACAAAGATCTTGGGAGTTTAGTAAGATGACGTTGAAGTAAGTAGGAAGGGGAGGGAATTCATGGGGTAATAGGATCATTAGTATACAGTACAATGCTTAATAAATATTGATTGATTCATCAATATTGAGATCCTAAAGTATAAGGGAAGAAAGTAGAGAGGAAGAGACTCCGGACTCTTGTGGCCAACCCTCTGAGAAAAGAAGGTTGAAGACCTAAAGGTCACATTACAGCACCAAAGAGTTGGAACAAGGAATCACAGGGTCATAGATTTAGAAGTAGAAGGAAACTTAGAGGTCATTGTGTCAAACTTCCTCATTTTACAAGTAAGGAAACTGAGGCTGAGAAAAGCAAAGTATCTTGCTCAGGGACATATAACTAGTAAGTACCAAAGACAGTATTTTAACTTGGGAGAGGCGAGGTGGCACGGTGGATAGAGTGCTGAGCTTGGAATCAGGAAGACTCATCTCCATGAGTTCAAATCTGGCTTCAGACGTTTATTAGTCATGTGATTTTGGGCAAATCATTCAACCCTATTTGCCTCAGTTTCCTCATCTGTCAAAACATTCCAGTATCTGCCAAGAAAATCCTAAATGTGGTCAAGAAAAGTCAGACATGATTAAAAAATAACTGAACAGCAACAATCTGACCGAATCTTCCATAAGTAGGGTTTTATATTCTTCAACGCAAATTTCATAGCCACAGGATATTGAAGGTGAAAGGGTATTAGAACCTGAGAAAGAAAAATGTCAGAGCTGGAAGAAGGTTGGGACAAACTTAGAATCATAGAACCCTAGCAAAGTGTCTTATATATACACTGGGAAAGAGAAAAGGGCTGGGGGCAGGTAGGTAGGACAATGGATAGAGCTCCAGGCCTGGAATCAGGAGGACCTAGGTTCAATTTTGATCTCGGATGCTTTTTAGCTGTGTGACCCTGGGCAAATCACTTAACCCTAACTGCCTTCTAGCCTTTTGCTGTTCTTCTGTCATAGAACTGATACTAAGACAGAAGGTAAGGATTTAAAATAGAGGCAGAGAAATAGAGACAGAGGCAGAGACAGACAGGGACAGAGACAGACAAATAGACAGACAGAGACAGAGAGGGAGAGGGAGAGGGAGATGGAGAGAAAGAAAGGAAGAAAGAGAGAAAGAGGAAAAGGAGGAAAGAGAAGGAGAGGGGGAAAGAGACAGACAAATAGAGAGGGGAAGAGACAGAGACAGACAGGCAGACAGAGAGGGGAGAGACAGAGAGATGGAGAGACTGAGACTAGTTATGATTTAATTGGTGAAGGTGGTTCTCAGGGAGGAATTTCCTCTTCCAACATAGGAAAAATATTCTCTGCAATTTATAAAGCTCCTTCTGCCCCTTTTAGAAATATTAAGAAAGCATTTTTAAATGATTCCAGTTTTAAAATGCAGAATAAGATATATATTTTTATGTGGTTAATGAGGGAATTTATTTTGCCTGAATATGCATATTTATTACAAGGTTTTCATTTTTCCTTTTCTTTTCCCAGTAGGTTGGGGAAGATGAGAGGGAGTGAAAATAAATGCTTGCTAATTATTTTTAAAAATAAATTTTAAAAATATCCTAATCTGAAGTCTCTGAATTAATCCGAGAGAAATCTTCTCAGTCTTTAATAAACAATGTTTAAAACAATGTCTTGCTCCTCCTTTTCTCTGAGTGACTCTTCTCTTGAGATAATTAGGGTAATGATTAGACAAGGAGGAAAAGAAAGGACCACATATTTATTAAGTTCCTAAGTTCCTATTATGTGCCAGTTGCTTTGCAGTTATTACCTCATTTTATCCTCACAATAACCCTGGGAAATAGGTGCTCTAATTATCCCCATTTTAAAGTTGAGGAAACTGAGGAAGAATAAATTTAACAATGCCCAGAGCCATACAACTATAAAGTGGCTGAGGTCATATTTGAACTTGAGGCTCTTTGATCCTACACCCAATACTCCTCCACACTGCATCACACAGCTTTTTTGGCCTACCACCCCCTTTCCAGAAAAAATATTACTTAGCCCCCTGGAAATTAATTTTTTTTAAATTTTAATAGCAATTAATAGGAAAGATAAATGCACCTGTGGCCATCACCACTTTCATGGATGGCTGCAGCACCCACCAGGGGAAGGTATCGCCCACTTTGGGAATCACTGCAAAGGATAAGAACAATGAGGAGCCTAAGAGAAGAAAGAAGTCTCTTTGATTACTTCAGTTAATGGAAGTTAGGGCTACATTGACCAGCAGGAAAAGAGAATCCATAAAGAGAGTGATCAGAAAAGGTCTTGAGTGGGGAGTAGACTTGCCTTAGAGACAGGAGGTCCTGAGTTCAAATCTGGTCTCACACTTCCTAGCTGTGTGACCATGGGCAAGTCATTTAATCTCCATTGGCTAGCTAGCCCTTACTACTCTTCTACCTTGGAACCTACAGTTAGTGTTAATTCTAAGACAGAAGGTAAGGGTTTAAAAAAAATAGGACTGAGTGATTTCAGGAAATGATTTTGCAAGAGCAGATTGAAAGGTAAGTGACTAATACTCTGTTTAATGAAGCCAAATGTTAACTGAATGATTTCCTAACTCTGAATCCTGACTCAGCCTTTACCATGAAATTTTTCTCTTCCAATAATCCTACAATTTGGGATCTGAAAATAACTTGTGAAAAAGATGTCCAAGGGCAGGGCAGTTTGTACATTTCTCTAAGTAGAATAGTGGAATTAGAATTAGAATAACAAGAAATTAAGTTGATTTCTACCAGACTTGTACTTAAAATATAATTAATTTAGTATACAATTAATATTACATTAATAATATAATTAAATAAATATTCAGCATAATATTACTATGTGGTTATTATATTTATAATTTTATATAATTTATTTTGTTTATAGTAATTATATAGAATTTTTTATAATATAGTACAAAAATATGTTATAATATTAATGTTATTAATATCAACATCATTTACTATAACATAATGTATGATATACTATTCTATTATATAATACAATATGATATAATGTGACATATGATATAATATAATATAGTATAATATACAATGATGTAATATAATATAATATGCAGCTGGGTAGCTCAGTGGATTGAGAACCAGGCCTAGAGGTCCTAGGTTTGAATCTAGCCTCAGACACTTCCCAGCTGTGTGCCCCTGGACAAGTCACTTAACCCCCATTACCTAGCCCTTACCCCTCTTCTGCCTTGGAAACAATACATAGTATGGATTCTAAGATGGAAGGTGTTAACTGGAAAAAAAACACAGAACTATTAAATAGTCAGAAAAACCATTATTTAATTAGGGAAAGGGGTGCAGTGCAAAATTAGGCCTCCATGCAGAGGATTGAAACTCTGATTGCTCTGGTCACTGACCCCTGGGAGAGCCAACCATGACAACTCAAAGGAGCCATTAAAATGGGAAACTTAAATATCTTTCTAGGGGAACATGGGGGCTGAGGATGAGAGGGGTAGTTGATTGGCTTTACAACGGTAACCAAGGAAAAATGAGGAGTCCCAGACAGGAATAACAGTGAGGGGCTGGTGCTTTACAATGGACCCAAAAGGGAAAGACTCAGCCAAGGGCTGGGTTACCTGAGAAAGGACTTTGATACAAAGGGAGAAACTACCAGGACAAAAAAGGGTACTTAACATCTGATTAGGTGGTTAGCCCCACCTAACTGGGACTACCAAGCATTTTAAGGTCTATTGTTAGTTTGAAACTCCTGAGTCTAGGATATCCCTTGGGAAAAAC
This sequence comes from Gracilinanus agilis, assembly GCF_016433145.1. Lineage (NCBI taxonomy): Eukaryota > Metazoa > Chordata > Mammalia > Didelphimorphia > Didelphidae > Gracilinanus > Gracilinanus agilis. Next base: position 505,501,936 of record NC_058131.1, on the reverse strand, counting down.
TCTCATGTGACAAGGTCAAACTTAGGAGTCTTCAGATCTAGTTTCTAGATTCCACTTTGACACCTTTTTTTTTTTTTTTTTTTACCACTTATTAAAAAATATATGATCTAGTTTCTAGTTTCTAGATTCCACTTTGACACCTTTTTTTTTTACCACTTATTAAAAAATATATGACTGCAGAAATCAGTCATTTAAAATATATGGTTTTATTGAGAGAGAGGAGAGGAGGGGCATTGTCTCAGGGAAAAGACCCAAGAGAGATGCCCCCAAAGGATTACAGAGAAAATGTGGGGCACTGCCTCAAGTTGTGACTCAAGACTAAAGCCCAAAAATTCACAGAAAAATCCCTTATAGGAGAATGCAGATGTAATCAAGTCTCCTAGAAGGGCTTATAACATTTTACAATAGTTGGTAGACAGTGTTGAATAGCTTTTACAATGGCTTTTCAAGGATCACATTCAAGCTAATTAACATCTTCAAGAAATTGGAGAATGGCTTTCCATGATACATCCAAGCAAATAAAATTTTTAAAGAAATGACCAAGAAGTTGGAGACAGATACAAAGAGGGGAATTTTCCAGACAGGATTCTCTCAGAGGGGCTGATGAGAAGATCATACAAGTCTCTAGTTAGAAGCTTCAATAATCCAAATACAAAGATTGAGTCCTCTCAATACAAAAGGGTACTCAAGATTGGCACTTAAAATTTAGTCTAGCACCCTGATGGCAAACCTATGACATGCATGTCAGCACTGACATTCATAGCCATTTTTGATGGCATGTGGTCTTATGTGGCCACATACAGAATCAAGAGAAGTGCTACTACGAACAGGAAGTTGGAGTGCCTGGAACTATTTACCAGACACTTTTAGTACCCTAAAAAATATAACAATGGATTTACTCACAATTTTTCCCTCTACATACTTTTGTGAGACCTTATTCTCAGTTTTAAATAATATTAAAACCAACAAAAGAAACAGATTGACAGATGAAGTTAGTAGCGCTTGCTTGGGCTTGAAGTATACAAAATACCAACCTTCAATTGAAGATTTAGGGGCTAAATGAATTTTCATTAGCCAATGAAATTCAGCAACAAAAAAATCACTAATAGGCAGGTTAGTTAAAGAATTTCCCCTCCCCCTCACTTATTTTAGTTCACAGCACCCCACACAAGTTAAATAATATCAAGACCAACAAAAGAAACCTGCTAACAGATGAACAAAGAAGTCATTAAGCAGGTAAGTTAAATAATGTTTTTGGTTTATTAAATACATTTTTGTCATTTAAACTATAAATATTGCAAAATTATGGGTTTTTTCTCGAAGTGACACACCACCCCAGTTATGCTCGGTTTTGGGGCAAATTTTGACACACCAAGCTCAAAAGGCTACCCATCACTGGTCTAGAGTACTTCAGGATCCAAGACCATCAGCCTGGGACTCCTGCATGGGACAATTCCCAGGCAGGCTCCCTTCAAGCTGTAAAACTTTGGTAAGATGGGAGAGAGAGGGAACACCAACCTCTATATATTAACAACTCTTAATAACTTGAGAATAATACACTAATTGCTCACTCTACACAATACCAAGCTGGAAGAAAGCATCTACAATGAGTCGGGTGTAAGAAGTTCTTTATTTATAGACATATTTTTAGGACAGCATTCATAAGATAAACATGACACTGTTTATAACAAAATAACATTGTCTGAGACAAAGAAAAGAAAGATGACTGTTCATAAAAGAGAGGTGGTTATGTAAAAATAATAGTATGCTTGGAAAATGTCTCTCATTAATTATAAGAGAAAGATAAGGGAGTTATCATGAGTAGAGCTGGTCTCACCCAAAGAAATCTACTGGACCAGATTGGGTAAAGAATTTACCCCGGGCTTCTGGAATCTTCCCCCTTCAGCAGCAAAGTCTTTTTGTACTGATAACAGGCAAAGAGACCTTGAGGGTCACTAGCTGCAGGGGACACAGCTGGTGTTCAGTTCCCTAGGCATCATTTACAGAAAAATGATGAAGCAGAACAAGATGGAGCCAGCACTCCTTGTGGTAGAGTTGTCTGTAAGCAGAGGAAGGTCTGTGTGTTGCCCAAACATGACAAGGAAGTTCATAGCACTTGGTAAGAGAGATTAAGGCAAGGTTGGTAAGGCTGCAAAGTTCAGGAGGCTCCCTGAAGGCAGTGTCTCAGATTTATCTGGGGCAGGGCAGGAGAAGGTAATTTTGTCCACTTCTCCCACAACAACCCTAGGAGGGAGTTGCTATTATGTTCTCTCCATTTTACAGGTGAATAAACTGATTGACAGAGTGGGTGAGATAGGATTTGAACTCAGGTTTTCCTGCCATTAAGTCCAGTACTCTGTCCCCTGGAACATCCAGTTCAACCCCTTCCTAATCTGAAACCTCTGAATTAATCAAAGAGAGACAATTTATCAGGTTTTGGTTTTTTTCAGTCATGTCTGACTATGGCTCCATTTGGGGTTTTCTTGGCAAAGATATGGGAGGAGTTTGCCATTTCCTTCTCCTGCTCATCTTACAGATAAAAAACTAAGGTCAACAAGGTGAAAGGGTTTGCCCAAGGTTACACAACTAGTAAATTTCAGAGACAGGATTTGAACTCAGGTCTTCCTGACTCCAGACCTAGGGTTTTATCCATTAAGTCACCTAACAGCCTCCATTAGTCTTTTTAAATTTTTATTTTAAACTTTTCCCTTCCATCTTAGGATCAATACTGTGTATTAGTTCTAAGGCAGAAGAGCAGTAAGGGCTAGGTGTTAAGTGACTTGCCCAGGATCCCCCAGCTAGGAAATGTCTGAAGTCAGATTTTAACCCAGCACCTCCCATCTCTAGGCCTGGCTTTCAATCCACTGAGCCACCCAGCTTCTCCCTCTAAACATTTTTCAGGGCTCGAAATCTCTGCCTACTCTGATCTCCAAGTTCTTTGTAATCTTTGTAAACACACTTATTATATTTGAATTTTTATTTGATTTGTCTGTTCCTATCATTTCCCTCTGCTACTAAGGAGCAAGGATGATACTTTTTTTTATTTTTCCATCTCCCCATATGACTAAAACATGGATCTGCACAAAGAAACTGTTTCATAAGTGATTAAGTAAATGAATGAATGAACAGAGAAGGAAAAGCCAGTCTGGGAAAAGGAAGTGACTTACCCAAGATTAAGCAGCAAGCCAGCCAAAATTATTTAAATGCTTACATTGTACCAGGCACAGAAAGTTGGCAATAGAGTCAGGGCTAGTATCCAAGCTATTAGATTCCAAGTCTAGCATTGTTTCTCTCTCTACCCCCTAGCCCCCTCTCTCTCTTCCTCTTTCCTTCCTCTCTCTCTTTCCCCTCTGTCTCCTTCTCTCTAACTCTCCTTCTAATTTGTCTTTGCCTCTGCTTTCCTCTTTCTTCTCTCTCTCTCTTTCCTCTTGTTTCTCCCCTTTTATTAAAAAAATTTTTCCCTAAACCCTTATCTTCTGTCTTTGAATTCTAAGAATTGGTTCCAAGGTAGAAGATTGGTAAGGGCAAGGCAATGGGGATTAAGTGACTTGCCCAGGGTCACACAGCCAGGAAATAACTGAGGCCAAATTTGAACCCAGGATCTCCCATTTCTAGGCTTGGTTCTCAGTCCACTGAGCTTCCTAGCTGTCCCTCTTTTCCCCTTTTCCTCTCTCCTCTTTCTCTAATTCCTCTTCTGCTTTGTCTCTCACCAAACCTCTATCTCTCTCTCCCCTTCCTCTCTTTTTCTCTCTTCACTTCTTGCTCTCTTTCTCTTTCCATCCATTTCTCTCTCTTTCCCTCCCTCTCTTCTTCCCTCCATCTATCTCTCCCTTCCTCTCTTCCTCTCTCCCCTCCCTCCCTATCTCTATTCCCCCATCTCTCTGTCTCTGCCTCTCTTTCCCTCCCTCCCTCCCTCCTACCCCTCCTCTTTCAATCTTTCTCTTCTCTCCTTTCTCTCCCCTGCTGCTTTCTGGCCAATTGACAACTTGGTGAAGCACCCCCTTTCCTGAAAATTCCTTGCTCTGCTGTTTTAGAGTTCTTCTGGGGACACTTTTTTCCCTACAAAATTAGCTTCCAAAATTTCCCCCACTGGCAATTTTTGGTAATTACTTGTGATCAGCTATTGCTTTGAAACCATCCAGCTGGCTGGGATAAAAGAGAATGCAGAGTCTGCAGTTTCTTGAGATTTTCTTTGATCTCTTTAGACCCAAAGGAATGGGGAGCTCTGTAGGTGGAATGAAGCCAGAAGCATCTGAGTCATTCAAAGTGCCCATGGATGAAGGTGGTGAGGTGGGAATATGGGATTGGGGTGTGGTTATGTCTATGTAACTATTCCTCCTTTCTGATGTAAGTAGAGCAGCACTTCTAAGTCAGAAAATTGTCCATCCCTATCAGAATAATTTGGGGGACAGATATTGGGAAAAATAGACCTAAAAAAATTGTAAAATAGAACTGTCAGAATTCTCAAGACCTTAGAGATTATCCAGCCAGATCACCTCACTGAGACATAAAGAGATGAAGTGACATAAATGGCAAAATCAGGACTTGAACTCAGGTCTTCTGAATCCCAGTGCATTGCTCTTCCCACTACACTAGAATGCTCCTAAGTCTTTAGCCTGCCGCTGCTTTACATGTATGATCCCTGATTGATGGATACTCATAGATACTCCTAAACCCCATGATGACAAAGCAGATAGGAGATTGTTAACTGGAAAAAGCCACAGATTAAATAGTCAGAAAAACCATTCTTTAATTAGGGAAAGGGGTGCAGTGCAAAATTAGGCCTCCATGCAGAGTTCAGAGGATTGAAACTCTGGTTGCTCTGGTCACTGACCCCTGGGAGAGCCAACCATGTCAACTCAGAGGAGCCATTAAAATGGGAAGCTTAAATATCTTTCTAGGGGAACTTGGGGGCTGAGGATGAGAGGGATAGTTGATTGGCTTTACAATGGTAACAAAGGAAAATGGGGAGTCCCCGACAGGAATAATAGTGAGGGGCTGATGCTTTATAATGGACACAAAAGGGAAGGATCCAGCCTACAACTGGGCTACCAGGTAAAGGACTTTGTCCTAATGGGAGAAACCATTGGGACAAAAGAGATACTTAACAACTAATGGGATTAGTCATCCTCACTTAAACTACTTTAAGGTCTATTGTTAGTCTGAGACTAGTGAAAGTGGATTTAATCTCCGGGAGAGACTCTCATGTGACAAGGTCAAACTTGAGACTTTCACCTTCAAGATAACTTGGAGTCATCAAATCTCACTAGGCTACAAGTTTGGGGGCTTCTGGATTCCATGTTGATAAGACCTATGCCCCCAATACCTGTGACCCAGATCCCTGGCCTAAAATATTATCTTTGGGCTCAAATGACTCTTGGTGCTTTCTCTGGTCATCACTACATTCTCTCACTGTTAAAAAAAAAATACAGACCAATTTTTATAAATACTATCCACTTTCTTACTTCCTGGTGCCCCCTTCAGAGTTCAATCAAAGTGTTTTCAGCTCTCCCAAGGAGTGGCTTTCCAGCTCTCTCTCAATCTTTCTCTCCCTCTTTTTTTTTCCTCTCTCTCCCTACTACCCCCATCCCCCTTTCTCTCTTTGTCTATCTCTCTCAGCCTTATCTTCCATTTTAGAATCAATACTGTGTATTGGTTCAAAGGCAGAAAAACTGTAAGGGCTAGGCCATGGGGATTAAGTGACTTGCCCAGGGCCACATAGCCAGGAAGTGTCTGAGGCCAGATTTCAAATCTAAGACCTCCCTTCTCTAGGCTTGGCTCTCAAACCATTGAGCCATCTAGCTGCCCCCAAGTGTAAAAATAATAGGAAAACTGTAAAACTAATGAGCAATGAATTACTGTGCTTGCATAGTATCTTTAGTTTATATCAGTGAATGAAACTCATAAGCGAACTTCCCTTCAGGGCCAGGTGCAAGGATGCTAAAGAGATTCTTGTTATAAAAATAAAATATTTATTGAAATTATAAGGATAAAAAGGATTTCCAACTCTAAGGGATCCTAACTCCACCCAAATAAAACTCCCTGCTTCCCCAAAGAACCACTTCTCCTGTGTCTATAGACTACACCAACCCTTCCTGATCTGACCCAAATTTTTACTATTCTAAGTAAACTAACACTATTATCCTTATAATTCTTAACTTCCCCTCCAAGTTATAAAAATAACAAAGGCTGGCTGACTAAGTCTCAGCAAGAACCAAGTTGGGACTCTGAGTCTGTTAAGGCTCAGAGTCCAAACCAAAGACCAGGGTTTTCTTTGTTCTCCTCAGAGTTAAAACAATCTATAAAACAGTAATAGATAGTCAATAGTGTTTCCCAAGTTGGAAAAAGAAAACACTAAGTTCCTTCAGGTCTTTCCCTCCTTTCCTTCTACCTCAGATAGAGAGAGAGAGAGAGAAAAGAAGTCACCTCCTCCAAGCCCTCATAAGGAGTCTCCCTTTGCCAACTGCCAGAGACCAACTGCCATTCCCAGAGAGAGTAACTGTCACAGAAAAACCATTAGACTTGAAACTGACACTCTGACACAGCTCTGTTTGAAACTTTAATTCTTCCTCAAATCAGCTTCTCTACTTCTTATCTCTAAACTAATATAACAAGACTTGTTTTCTAATATCATCCTTATACATGCTACCTTCCTTCCATCCCTCATCTAGCTTCTCAGTATTGAATTGCTCTATTATTCAGATTTGGGTACTTGAGGGTTTGGGTACTCTTTGGGTGAATATATTTTCTTCTTCTTTCCATCCTTCATAATGGGTTTCATTGAGAGTGTGGTGTAAGCCATTCCTTAAAAATCTCTCCTAGAATAACAAACTGGAGAAGTTCCAGGTGAACTGGAAAGACCTCCAGGAACTGATGCAGAGCAAAAGGAGCAGAGCCAAAAGAACATTATACACAGAGATTGATACACTGTGGTAAAATCGAATGTAATGGACTTCTGTACCAGCAGCAATACAAAAACCCAGGACAATTCTGAGGGATTTATGGTAAAGAACGCTACCCACATCCAGAGGAAGGACTGCAGGAGAGGAAACAATTAAAAAAAAAAAAAAAACAGCTGCTTGAACGCATGGGCTGGGGTGGACATGATTGAGGATGTGGACTCGAAACTACCACACCAATGCAACTAACAACAATATGGAAATAGGTCTTGATCAAGGACACATGATAAAACCAGTGGAAATGTGGGTTGGCCATGGGTGGGGGGAGTGCGGGGGGTGAAGGGGAAAGTAGGAGCATGAATCATGTAACCATGTTAAAAATAAATATTAATAAATGTTTAAAATTAAAAAAAAAAATCTCTCCTAACCTAATGAGTCTTGCCAAGTAGGAGGCAGAGAGAGACCTTATTGGAAGGTTTAGTTCTGTGGAGATATGAAATCCAATGAGTTGCATCAAAGAATAGTGAAATGTCAGAGTGGGAAAGGAACCTCAGAGTATAAGAGAGGTAAAGGGATCTTAAAGATCATCTGGTTCAATTCTCTCATTTAAAAGTCAGGAAAATGAGGTCTACTGTGGAAAGCGACTTACACTTGATGATTTTCACTCTTCAGCCAAAACAGTGAAAAAGAGAGAGAATTATTTCTGTTACAGGAACCAATACAAGCTAGTTAGATGGAGGCCTTCCTCCCCAGAAAGAGGAAGACATGTGGCCAGAAACAGCTAAAAAGACTAATGATGACTCCATGAATGGAACTCCTGACATCAAAGAAATTCTAGGAATGCTTCTATTTATCCTTATCTAACCTCATCACAACTGATGTGTTCAAAGATAACATAAGTTTTGCTTAATTTAAGTGGGTGCACAACATCTCCAACTGCCTTTGTATACCTTCATAAAACCACACATTGATAAATGTTGGAGGGCATGTGGTTAAATTGGAGCACTGATACATCATTGGTGGAGTTGTGAATTGATCCAAACATGGGGGGCAATTTAGAACTATGCTGAAAGAAAGGGCTATAAAACAGTGCATACCTTTTGGTCCAGTAATACCACTGTTAGATCTATATCCCAGCGAGATCATAAAAAAGGGGGAAGGACCTACTTGTACAAAAATATTTATAGTAGTTCTTTTTGGGGTGGCAAAGAACTGGAAATTGAGGGGAAGACCATCAACTGGGGAATGACTGACAAAATGTGGTATATGATAGTGGAATACTATTGTCCCATAAGAAATGATAAGAAGGATGATTTCATAAAGAGCTTGAAAGACCTATATGAACAGATGCAGAATAAAATAAGCAAAATCAGAACATTATACACAATAACAGCAATATTGTATAGTGATCAGTTGTGAATTAGTTACTCTCAGCAATATAATGATCCAGGACAATTCTGAAGGATTTATGACAAAGAATGCTATCCATCTTCAGAGAAAGAACTGTTAGAGTAGGAATGCAATTCAAAGCATACTATTTCTCACTTTAGTGCATTTTTGTGTTTTCATTTTAGGATTTTGACTCTTTATGAATATTCTCCTACAACAATGACCAGTATGGAAATAAGTTCTGCATGATAACACATGTACAACCCAGATCAAATTGCTTACCAGATCTGGGAGGGGGGTGAGAAAGGAGAGGGAGACAATTTGGGTCTTACAACTTCAGAAAACATATGTATAAAATGATTATTACATGTAATTGGGAAAATAAAATATCTTAAAAAAAAAACCACACAACTCCTAACAGACCCAGGTCATCCAGAGTTGGTCTATGTCTGGATAGAGATGACTCCTTGGAGCAGTTCCATGTGTGCCTTCTTCTCCCAGGACCAGACCATGATTAGGACCCAAGTTTGTTGGTATGGCATGTTGCATGTCTCCTTGTATCTTTATAGTTTGAATGATAATTCCACTGTTGGTTTGCAAGCTATCACTCATTCAATGCTTCATTTAATTTTAGGTAAATATGACAATGTTTTTCCTTTTGGATCTGCCTCTTGTAAACTGGCCTTGTGAGCTAGTCTGAAGTGATGCTTTGTTAAGAAAAAAAAAAGAAAAAAGTCTGTACATGTCTTCCTGAAGATATAACTGCAAGTGAGGGTAAGGTTACCAAAGGGGCACAAGAAGGGTGGTTTCAGGAGAACCATCATACTAGAAAGGATTATAGGATGTTAGAACTGAAAATGATCTTAGGAATCATCTCATCTAATTCCCCATGGTTATAAAGGGAAACTAAAGCTTAGAGTGGAGAAGGGACTTGTGAAAGGCAAGTACAATAGGACTTCACTTTAATGACCAGTACCTTCTAAGACCTTTTATAAAAGTTGAATATCATGGTGAGCTTCATTTAATAAAAGTTCTTATGTGAACATACCTCACTACTTTATTTTATTTGTTTTTTACTTTTTTTTTTACCTCACTACTTTATAACTTTTCTTAGGTTTATCAGAGCTACTAGTGGCATTATTCATGATGGCAAACCTATGGCACAAATGCCAAAGATGGCACACAAAGACCACTCTGGACCATTCTGACTGAGCTGTTCCCTTCCCCCTTTCCACTGGGGGGTAGGTGGGGTTTTCTTCTCATGCCACCTGGCCCAACTCCACCCCCTAAAAGATCTCCACTTCCTTCCTTCCCCATCAGCCATCAGTCTGGAGGGTGACCCTACTCCCAAAGGCTAACTGTGCTCCCTCTTCCCCCTGCTCCCACCCCCATGTGGGTTGCAGCCCAATAGGTGGGCTTCTCTCACCCCCAATGAGAGCCAGATGGGAGCCAGCTCCCCTTTCCCCCAACACAAGGGGTGGGGCACTTGGTCTCTGAGCCACCTCTCCACTCAGCCATCCTCCACCTTCTGGGCTGAGCTCAGCCTTCAACTTGGCCAGCTGGGAGCCCAGCTCCTGTCCCCACCTCCCACTCTGAATGCAGCTGGGGGAGGGTATTCAGTCTGGGGGGACATGGGGATTTTTTTTAAGACTCTAGGCATAGTCCTTAATATTTTTAAAAATACCTTTACATTCATTGTTTAATTTGGATCACAAAACAATCCTATTGTTGATGGGGGTGGGGATGGGGAGAGTTATCCCCCTTTTATAGAGGAAATACAGCACTGAGGTGAAATGGCTTGTTTATAGCAACATGACTAGGAAGTGCAAACCCCCAAAGTAGAAACTAGGTTTTCTGATTCCTAGTCCAGTCATTTCCCACAATGTGACATGATACAGTGCCATCTTACATCAAAGCTCTTATGCAGGGTTCATGATCTTTCCTAGGAAGAGAGCACTCCAGGTAAAGTGGTCGAACACAATGAACAGAAAGGGTTTGTTGAACTTGACAACTAGAGGTAGTGACTTAAATACAAATCTTATTCCGGTGCCAGCAGCTGCCTCAGTGCCCTCTTCATCAATGCTAATTACAGCCTTATGAAGGACCTAGAAAAGAGAAATGAATGAGTCAATCAATAACAATTAAAATGATATTGTTGGGGCAGCTGGGTAGCTCAGTGGATTGAGAGCCAGGCCTTTGGCCTCAGGCACTTCCCAGCTGTGTGACCCTGGGCAAGTCACTTGACCCCCATTGCCTACCCTTACCACTCTTCTGCCTTGGAACCAATACATAGTATTGGCTCCAAGACGGAAGGTAAGGGTTTAAAAAAAAATGATATTGTTGGTGGAGTTGTGAACTGATCCAACCATTTTGGAGGGTAATTTGGAACCATGACCAAAGAGCTATAAAACTGTAGATACTCTCTGATTCAGTAATACCACTACTGGGTCTATGTGGGAGGCCAATAAGAGAAACAGAGTCTCAAATAGATATTTTATCTGGACCCTATTGAAAGCTACTCTGCTAGTCAGAACCAGACAGGATGGGTTATCTAAGATAAAAATTTGAGATTCCTCTTTTGACCCCTTTTATGATCCATACCTTTTCTTATTAGAAAGCAGTATAGTCTTATTGGAAAGCTTTAAGTTCTTAGCAAACCAACAGTCAAGAGGTTAACATTCTCTCCCTTGTTCAGGAATGCAACTGCTTGGTCTCAAAAGTTATTTCAGACAGCTAAGGCCAAAAATTCAGGGGCTTCCCGCCCTAGCAAAATATTCCCAGACTTAGCTTACTGATAAAGTTACTGTATTGTCTAAGCTATAATGGAAATTTCAGAGCAGCTGTAAAACTTTCTCTGTGCTTTTGGGTGAAAGGGAGCTTTAATTTCATATATAATAAACTTGTGACTCCATTGTATCTCAGAGCAACTATGAGCTGACAGAAAGCCAAAGTCTCCTGCTTCTTTCTTATCACCTAAGCTGTCCTTATAAGATTATCTGGAGATGTAGAATAGCTTTCAACAGGTCTGTATCTCAAAGAGACTTGAAAAAAGAGGGGAGGGAAAGACCTACTTGTACAAAAATATTTATAGCTTCTTTTTCTATGGTGGAGAAGAACTAGAAATCAAGAGGATATCCATCAATAGGGGAATGACTGAACAAATTGTGATACATTATAGTGATGGAATATTATTGTCCATAAGAAATGATAAACAGGATGACTTCAGAAAGAGCTGGAAAGAACTTCATGAACTGATGCAGAGTGATATAAGCAGAATCAGGAAAACAATGTACACAGTAACAGCAATATTGTGCAATGATCAACTGTGAAAGACTTTGTTACTTCCAGCAATATAATGATCCAGGACAATCTCCACCTCCAGAAAAAGACTATTGGAGTCAGAATGCAGATTAAAGCATACAATTTTTCACATTAGCTTATTAGGGTTTTTATTTAGGTGTTTTGGTTTTATATGAATATCTCTTACAACGATAACCCATATAAAAATATATTTTGTATGGTAATACATGTATAACCCATATCAAATTGCTTACCAGATCCGGGAGGGGGAAAGGAAGGGAAGGGAGATAATTTGAGTCATATAACTTCAGAAAATGTATGTGGAAAATTATTACATGTAATTGGGGAAATAAAACATCTAAACAAACTAATAATAATTTGCATCATTGAATTTTCAAAATGCTTTACATATGTTCCTTGCTCAATTAATCAGCAATATTTGTACTAGCTTCCATTTCTGTTGCTTTTGGTTTATAAAATACTTTCTATGGACCTCGTGAAGTTAATAATGCAGATTCTACCAAAAAGAAAACTGAGGCTCCCAGGGTTCATTATTAGTCCAAACTCACAAAACTCATGAGGAGACAGAGTAGTACAGTGGGAAGAGGACCATAGAGAGAATCAGTCAATCAATCAAATAAAACAGTTGTTACATATTTTCTATGTATCAGGCACTGTGCTAAAAAATGCAGAAAATAAGTTCAGGTCACAGCTCTAATATTTGTTGTTGTTCAGATATTTCAGTCCTGTATGACTTTTTCTGACTCCACTCCTTCCACCTCCTCTATTTGCCAGGAAGTGATGGGATCAGTTGACAAGATCTTAGGATAGGCTTTGCTAAGTGATTAGATTAAGCTCATTGCCCATACCCCCTATCTTAAGAAATGTTGTATTCTAAGTTTTATGCAAGAAAAGACTACCATGCTCCCAACTATATTTTTTTGGTATGTGATTTTTAAAATCTTTTTTTTTTTAGAAACTTATACTATTTTTCCTTATAAGTTTGGAATTTAACTATTATTTGTCTAGATGTGTTAAGGTCAGGTTTTTCCTTGTTTATGTCCTATGCATTCTTTTTTTTATTTAAATACTTGCCAAGAAAAATCCCAAATGGGGTCATGAAGAATCAGACATGACTGAAATGATTGAACAACACAGACATCCTACAAAGTCATCACACAAGGCTTTGGCACTTGGTTGCTAGAGATATGGGTGATCAGGATCCCAAGAGTCCCACTCTGAGTTAGGACATCAGTGGCTTTTGCAATAGCTAACTTGAAACATATCTGAATGGAGGAGATGAAAATATAGGCCACAAAGCCAGGGTGGCAGCCTCTAGGGGAAAACTGTGGGAAGAATGATGGCAGCCCTGGCCATCCTTTATGCAGGAGCAGGTGGGCAGCCTAGGAATATCAATTCTTCATTGGTCAATTCTTCTTTGACTATGATATTTATGCACATGAAGAAGTCTCTTAGAATATTTTGTAGAGTCTCTCCTTTCTATTTCCTTTGTTCCTAATGTTAGCTGCTTTTCTGGTTCTGCTTTTTTTTTTTTTAATTTAATTTAATTTTTATCTGCACTGTTTTGCTGATTTTATTGGGGGTTTTTTGTTCATTTGTTTGCTCATTTGAAAAAGTTATGAGAAATCAAATGAAGGAAAGATGACTTCCAGCTAGAGGGATCAGGGAAGACAGATATCATAAAGAAGTGGTATTTTGAGCCTGGAAAGTTGTATAGAGGAGGCAGCTAGTTAGTTTAGTGGATTGAGAGACGAGCGGTCCTGGGTTCAAATCTGGCCTCAGATACTTCCTAACTGTGTGACCCTGGGCAAGTCACTTAACCCCCATTACTTAACCCTTACCACTCTTCTGCCTTGGAACCAACACAATCTTGTTCCTAAGATTGAAGGTAAGGGTTTAAAAAAAGTTACGGTTAGTTTTTAAGTGTGTTGTATGTATGTGTGTTTATTTTAGCTGTTCCTTCCCCTATTGCTCTATTTGTCATTTGTGATGAGAGGTTGGAGAAGACTAGCCCCTTTTAATCCTCTGGATAGTTTTCCTTCCTATATGCCAAGAGAGATTAAGTGACTTGCCAAATGTAGAGGATGGGGAATTTCTAGAAGAATTTATATGGAAAGAGGATACACAAAGGGTCTCTCAGTACTAGCTCTCATAGTGACAGTGTCTAGCACTCATGCTTAATGTGTGTTGGCTGACTAACTGACTTCTCTCTGCCCTTATGAACAAAATTATATGTAATGTCTGATGGACAGGTAGTGGTATTAGCCTGGCCGGGTGAACTCCCTATATGCCTAGAGCAGGAGTTGTCTGGCCTGAGAACTAAGAATAGTTTTTAGATTTTTAAATATAACAAAAATGTTTTGTTTTGTTTTTCACCAACGTAAAAACCATTTTTAGTTCCTAAACAAGTAGTGGACTGGATTGGACCACAGATAGTCTTTTGCTGACCCCTAGACTATAGACCTATGTGACTCTCCAAGCTGCATACTTAGAGGCAGTCAGAATAAAAGGAATGATCTGATTGTAGGGTCTTGAAACTTCCATTCACATCAAGTCAGTGATGAGAGAATGTTTTCACAGGCGTTCTACAAGGTCTGGACTAAGGCTTCCCCCTGGTGGCTAGAAACGTGAGCTTATCCTGTGCATTATAATTCCTTTTTGCTACTACATTGTGGTTGTCTCTGTCCTGATGCTCCAGTGATTTGAACCCAAGCCTCCAAAGGCCAACCAAGGTTACAAAGCTAGTTTCAGGCAAATTGGTCGTTTCTCTGTTCCTCACTCCCATATCTGTGCCTTTGCATTGACCAATTCCCAGTGCCTAGAATGCTTCATCTCCTAGAGTTCTATCTTCATAGAGTTTCATCCTTCCTTCCTTTATTTTTTTTTTTTAAACCCATACCTTCTGTCTTAGAGTTAATACTATGTACTGGTTCCAAGGCTGAAGAGTGGTAAAGGGGATTAAGTGACTTGCCCAGGGTCACACAGCTGGGAAGTACCTGAGGCCAGATTTGAACCTGGGACCTCCCATCTCTAACTCTCAATTTACTGCTTCCCTTCCTTCCTTTAAGAGGCAGCTCATGCATCAGATTCTGTATAAAGCTTTTCCTAATACCCGATTTCTAGTGCTCTTCTTTCTAAACTAGTTTATATTCAGTTAGAGCAGTTAGATGTTAGAGTCAGAAGGATTCATCTTTCTGAATTAGAATCCGGCCTCAGATACTTACTAGTTATGTGACCCTAGGTAAGTCATTTAACATTGTGTGCCTCGGTTTCCTCATCTGTCAAACAAGCTGGAGAAGGAAATGGCAAACTATTCTACTCTCTTTGCCAAGAAAACCTCAAAAGGATTCACAAAGAATTAGACATTATCATGACTGAATAAGACCACTTTGTATATAGTTTTATTTATTCATTGTATCTTTATTATTATATATTTTATATATCCTTGTTGTCTCCCCTATTAAAACTTGTAAGCTCTTTGGGAGTTAGGATTGCTTCAAAATGAAGGGATTGTTTTATTCTATGTACGTACGTCCAGCACAGTGCCTGGAATATCTAGATAAATAGTTGACCGATCGATTGAATGATTCACTAGTTATCAGCAGAGGCAGGATTAGAACCCAGGTCTCCTACTTCCTTTAGTAATTAGTAATGAAATACGTCCCTGAACTACACATTCTTATGAGCAATGCAGTTGATTAGAGTTACTTACTTCAGACAATTTCACTGAGGCTTGCTGAGTGATGCCAGAGAAATTGGCTAGGTTGGTGAACATTTCCGTCATCCCCATTTCCCTTAGGACACTTTCAAGGTCATAGGACTCAGAAATATGGAACTTTGGGATGTATAATTTCATGGATCTGTTCAGGGGGAGACAGAAAATGGTTAAAAGTGTTGGGAAAGCAAGAGAAAGGGCCCTGGACATCTTTGCTTTCGAATTCTATATCTCTGACTTCTCAAAACTCTAGCTCTTTGGCTTCCCCGTTAGCCCCGATTCCTTCAGAGTTTAGAAGCGGTTACAGAACATCTCCTCAGACCCCCTTCAGATACCGACCCCTCCTCCATTGGCCACATATTTTTCACGAGGCAATATAACACAGAGGAGCCCATACAGTAGAGTAGAAAAAAGCCCCAAAGTCAGAGCAAGCAGGAGACTTGGAATAGATTATCTCTAAGGTCAATTCAACAATCATTTACTAAAAGCACATTCATAAGAACTGAACTTCTCTCGTTTATCACAGAGATAATATGTTTGTATGATCAGAGCTCTGGAGCTAAAAAGGACTTCAGAGGCCATTGAGTCCAGTCCTCTCGTTTCCTCAAAGTCAATCTTCATACTTAATTCTTTGAATGAGGACACTAAGACACAAGGATTTTAAATGATTCACCCAGAATCATACAGGTAGTACCTGCTATTTATCTTTTTGCTTGAATGCCTAGAAATCTTCAAACAATTGGCTGTATCATTGATTTGATTCAAAAAAGAGCTGAGTTCCACTTTAAGAAAACCCTTTGGAGCAGCTAAGTGACTTGGTGGATTGAGAGCTAGAGATGGGAGGTCTTGGGTTCAAATTTGGCACTTCCTCAGACACTTCCTAACTGTGTGACCCCTAGACAAGTCACCTAATCCCCACTGCCTAGCCCTTACTGCTCTTCTGCCTTGGTACCAATACACAGTATTGATTCTAAGAAGGAAAATGAAGAGTTAAAAAAAAAAGAAGCAAAGAAAACTATCTATGAAAACTTTAGCTTATAAAATAGATACAAAGCAAGTAATTTATCATTTACTGAAAGGTTCATTGTAGGATCTGTTTACATTCAAGGCTCTTGATGCACGTCATTATTGGTAGGCAGATCCTTAATTATTTGGGTGAGAATCTATCAGAAAGAAAAATATATCTGAAGCATGAGGCACACCCACCCAAAGGTGATGCATCAGAAAGTATTGTTATCATTAATATCTGCAACATAAACAATTGCTAGTATTTATGTAGCTGTTGTGAAGTGCCATTCACTTTCATCTGTTCCTAATGTTATGAATAAATGCTATAAATTCTGTTTTAAAGATAGTAAAGCAGTTTGCCCAGGACTGCACAGCTAGGAAGCAAGAGAGTCAGGAACTGATCCTCTGGGAGCGAAAAAGTCCAGTATTCTTTTCCACTATGCTATATGGAATGTCTGAAATGACAGCTTGAGTCAATAAAAAAACTAAATTAAATTTAAAAAATTTTAGTTTCCACATTTCTCTTTATTTCTTCAGCCTATGGCAGAAGTCCAGGCCCCTCTGGAGAAGACCACCATTCTGATCAATGAGATTACCTGTCCTGAAGAAGTTGTGACCACTTGTGCAGTATGTCTCGGCTCAGGGAGGCTACTACCTGGTCCATCTTCCCCTCATCTGGCAGGATGAAGAAAGCTGTGGCATTCCCAGAGTACTCCAGTTGCACCACTGTGCAAGATAGCTCCTTGTCAAATAAGAGTTTATTGGTTTTTGATTGGGACATCATCAACACATCCACACTTTCATTATTATTTATGAAAAACTTCTGCACTTTGGTGGCGTTGGGGTCAAAAGGTTTTGCCCATCTTCCTGAGGAAGAGGGAAAGAGAAGAGTGAGAAGGAAATAGGCAGTGGCTGGAAGGGTGGGGGTAAGGAAAAACAAGAAAGAAAAAGGAGATGGATATAAGGAATTGAAAAAGAGAAATAAGGGAGAGAAGTAAAATAGGAGGGTGGAAGAAAAGCTAATGAGAAGAGAGTGAATGAAACACAGAGAGATGAATATTCAATGCTCATGGCTAGGCTGTACCAATATAATAAAAATGACAATACTACCGAAGTGCTATGCCATTCAAATTATCAAAGGAATACTTTACAGAACTTGATAAAATATTAAAACAATTCTTATGTCTTATGTCTTAAAGTCTTATGACCTCTGCCACAGTTACCCAAGAAAAGAGGGAACAATTTAGAGGGTGTCATTAAGCAAGGACCATGTTTTGTATTTCCAGTGCTTGGCGCTGGTACAGAGTAAATATTTTATAAATGCTTATTGACTGATTGACTAATTGGGGTAGCTAAGTAGCACAGTGACTAGAGTACTGGGTCAGGGATCAGAAAAATTCAGTTCAAATCCAGTCTCAGATCCTTATTAGCTGTGTGACCCTGGGCCAGTCACTTAACTTCAGTTTCCTTAACCATAAAAAGAGGATAATAACATTTACCTCCCAGAGTTGTTGTGAGGATCAAATGAGATAATAATTATAAAGCACCTGACAGAGAGTAAGTTCTATTATTCTGATTATTATCCACATGATTCATTGGGCTTTGAGCACAAGTCCTCAGAGAACTCACAGAATGGCTTAGCACTTAAGACTTTCACAGGGTCTGAGAAACACAGAAAGTCTCCCAGAAAAGAAAAAAGCATCGGGATCAGATGGATTTACCAGTGAATTTTACCAAACATTTAAAGATCATCTAATTCCAATATTAAATAAATTATTTAGAACAATTGATAAGGAAAAAACTCCTTTTACAAAACAAATGTGGTGCTGGTCCCTAGAACTAGAGTACACTCTAGATTCCTAGAACTGCTCTTCTTTGCTCAACAGATCTCTCTCCTTCTGGACAAACTGATCTGCAATAGCGGTAAGACAAGTCAACATAACACAAGACCAAATTCTGTTTATTTTACTTGCTGCTTTTAATAACTCCAGAGAGGACAATAGGTTGGTACCTGCCTAAGGCTACTGCCTCTAGCTGCTGCCCTCCTGCCCCTCCCTCTAGCTAGCTGCCTTGGCTATCTTAATGTGATCTTTGTGTTCAGAGGAATCCACCTGAGTAGGGCTGGCTTCCCGTTTAGAAGGTGGAGATAACCATCTATGGGGATTACACTCCCAACCCAAGCAAGGAGAGCAATTTTTCTGGAGCTGTATCTGAAGAGAGATACAATTCCTGATCGGCCAAGAGGATGCCACATACTTTGTGTACCAGCATAAGGAAGATTGTTGGGGGACAGTTTGAAGAAGGATGTGGGGAGAGATGGATCAAAAAAGGAAGATGTAGGGGCAGCTGGGTAGCTCAGTGGAGTGAGAGTCAGGCCTAGAGACAGGAAGTCCTAGGTTCAAACTCAGCCTCAGCCACTTCCCAGCTGTGTGACCCTGGGCAAGTCACTTGACCCCCATTGCCCACCCTTACCACTCTTCCACCTATGAGACAATACACCGAAGTACAAAGGTTTTAAAAAAAAAAAAAAAAAAAAAAAAGGAAGATGTGAGGAGAAACAGAGGAAAAACAACTGCTTGAACACATGGGCTGATGGGGACATTATTGGGGATGTAGACACTAAGCGATAACTCTAGTCCAACTATCAATAATATGGAATTAGGTCCTGATCAGTGATACATGTAAAACCCAGTGGAATTGTGCGTTGGCTAAGAGGGGCTCGGGGAGTTTGGGGGAGAGGGAAAGAACATGAAATATGTAACTAGGGGAAAATATTCAAAAGAAAAATTAAAAGAAAAAAGAAAATACTAAGTAAGGTTTAAAAAAAAAAAAAAAGGAAGATGCGAACCTCNGGGCAGCAGGGTAGCTCAGTGGAGTGAGAGTCAGGCCTAGAGACAGGAAGTCCTAGGTTCAAACTCAGCCTCAGCCACTTCCCAGCTGTGTGACCCTGGGCAAGTCACTTGACCCCCATTGCCCACCCTTACCACTCTTCCACCTATGAGACAATACACCGAAGTACAAAGGTTTTAAAAAAAAAAAAAAAAAAAAAAAAGGAAGATGTGAGGAGAAACAGAGGAAAAACAACTGCTTGAACACATGGGCTGATGGGGACATTATTGGGGATGTAGACACTAAGCGATAACTCTAGTCCAACTATCAATAATATGGAATTAGGTCCTGATCAGTGATACATGTAAAACCCAGTGGAATTGTGCGTTGGCTAAGAGGGGCTCGGGGAGTTTGGGGGAGAGGGAAAGAACATGAAATATGTAACTAGGGGAAAATATTCAAAAGAAAAATTAAAAGAAAAAAGAAAATACTAAGTAAGGTTTAAAAAAAAAAAAAAAGGAAGATGCGAACCTCTGAATGGATAATGAGAGTCCTCAGAAATTCAGGTGTCCAAGAAAGGCAGCCCCCATTACATTGCTTGGATTTTAGGGCCTGGAACCCTAGAAAGCAAACTATCCTTGGTTATATCATTTCCTCTCTCCTTGGTTGTGCTGATGAAGTATTTTATCTTCCTTCCAGTTGAAGAACTCTTTTATTATTGTTCGTGTTTTTTCCATCCTGATCTTTGTAACTTCCCTGATTTCTGTGAATTATTTTGCTTAGATAGATGAGTTCACTTGCTAATTGCTTTCATGTTGGTCTTCAGTGTAACCAGCATTTGGTGGGAGGGAGATAAGCTGGTGATATTAAGAGTAAATGGGGAAAATGTTTCCTAAATGATGTGCTCCTACTCTTACAAATATTTCAAGGCTGTTGGATGGATTTAATTCTAGTTTAGTACTGTACTTGGAGACAGGGAAGGGAAAGAATAAGTAATCAACCATGGATGTCATCCTGCTTCCTTGGCTATCTTAGTATGGTCATTATGTCCAGAGGGATCGACTTGAGTAGGGCTGGCTTGTGTTTTGAAATCAGTCTTCCTTGGAGAGCGGCTAGCCTGATCCCAGATCAGACAATCCATCAGTGTCATAGGCTAAGACAGTCAGCTTTATATGTTTAGACAGAAATGGCATAATCTTACACAGGGACATTTTCAAGACAATCCCTTTAGAGTGTGTATATTTGTCACACACACACACACACACACACACACACACACACACACACACACACACACACAGCCTGCCCCTGAGGTCTAAAATTCTACTTTTAAAGAAGTTCAATGACCTTTTCTATTGCCGATGACTCCCACAAATAGCCAACATTCCTCCCTCTTGCGCTTGTCTCACATCTCCAGTTGTCTACTGTTCCTCTCCACCTGGATGCCCCAAAAGGCATCTCAATCTCAAAACATCAATGTTGACTTCATTATCTCTTCCCTCTAAGCTTCTCCTAACTTGCTGATTTCTGTTAGGGTCAACGCCATTCTTTCAGGTTCACAAACTCAGAGGCACCATCAACACTTCATTCTCACTCACCACCCCCCATAATTAGCTCGTGGCCAGAATTTGTTGATTCTACCTTCCTAAGACCTCTTTAGAGATCATTTAGTCCAGCCCTTCTCAATTCACATATTTAAAAATTAATAGTTTAGAGAGGATTAGTGGTTTGCCCAACAATATCACATAGGTAGTAAATAGCGGAGTTGGGCTCTGACCGCAAGTTCTCTGACTCCAAATCCATTGCTCTTTCAATCACACTTAAAATATGGCAAATGATTAATCTGGTCTCAGACACTTCCCAGCTGTGTGACCCTGGGCAAGTCACTTGACCCCCCTCTTGCCTACCCTTACCACTCTTCTGCCTTGGAGCCAATACTCAGTATTGACTCCAAGACGGAAGGTAAGGGTTTAAAAAAAAAAAACAACATGGCAAATGATTAAGATATAAAATAAAGAGCTTTATGAGGTCCAAGAGGGGAAAGGTATAATCAGGGAGGGCTTTGTGGAAGAGGTGGCATTTGAATTGGAGTTAAAAGGACTGGTAGTAAAATTTGGAAAGAACTATACAAGATGGTCTGGGGGACTGGCTGGCACAGTGGATAGAATACCAGGTCTGGAGTCAGGAAGACCTGAGTTCAAATTTGTCCTTAGACACTAGCTGTGTGACTCCAGGCAAGTCACTCAACCTCATTTGCCTTGGTTTTCTCATCTGAAAAATGTGCTGATGAAGGAAATAGTAAACCACTCCAGTATCTTTG
Organism: Gracilinanus agilis; assembly: GCF_016433145.1. Taxonomy (NCBI): domain Eukaryota; kingdom Metazoa; phylum Chordata; class Mammalia; order Didelphimorphia; family Didelphidae; genus Gracilinanus; species Gracilinanus agilis. The sequence continues at coordinate 505,480,455 of NC_058131.1, read as the reverse complement.
CCAAAAAAACTCCAAATGGGGTCATGAAGAGTCAAACATAACTGTAACAAATGAACAACAACAAATGAGATGGGGACAGGTAGGTAAGTAGCATAGTAGATAGAGAGCCAGGCGAAGGACCTGGGTTCAAATCTGGCCTCAGACACTTCCAAACTAGCCCTGAGCATTCACCTAATCCTAATTGCTTAGCCCATGCCACTTTTCTGTCCAAGAATTGATACTAAGGGGAACGGCTGGGTAGCTCAGTGGATTGAGAGCCAGGCCTAGAGACAGGAGGTCCTGGGTTCAAATCTGGCCTCAGACACTTCTCAGTTGTGTGACCCTGGGTGAGTCACTTGACCCCCATTGCCTACCCTTACCACTCTTCTGCTATGGAGCCAATACACAGTATTGACTTCAAGACAGAAGGTAAGGGTTTTAAAAAAAATTTAAAAAAAAAAAAAGAATTGATACTAAGTTGGAAGGTAAGGGTTAAATCAACAACAACATGTGAGATGATGTATAATTAAATCAGTAGAACGTATTGCTTATTACACTTATTACAACTGTACTCCTTCCCTGCAAAAAAAAAAAAAAGAGAAAGGAAAGGAAGGGAGAGTTGGGGAAAGAAAGGACAATTGTGAAATCAACTGTGGTATATAGAATGAGAACTGGATTTGATTCAGAAGTTCAGGTGTCAGGCCTGGTTCTGGAGTTTGCAGTCTGGATGAACATGTTATTTGCCCTCTTAGACTATGAGCTCCTTCAGGGCAGGCACTATGTCTTCTCTTCACCTTTCTTTGCATCCCAGAATTCATGCACTTAAAAACTACCTGTTGATGAACTGATTTTTTTTTAAAGCCCTTTCTGTCTGTCTTAGAATCAATACTAAGTTTTGGTTCCGAGGCAGAATAGGTGATTGGGATGAAGTGACTTGCCCAAAGTCACAAAACTAGGAAGTGTTAGAGTCCTTTTTTAATCCTAAATTATAACATATAAACATGAACTATTATTAACTAAAAATAGCAGTATCAAAATAAGATATTTTACCTTTAAAGAAAATGTAACTGATCAAAAGGAGCACAGTATCAGGATCCAATTCCTTGAATAATTCATCAATTTTCCCCAAAGTTTTATTCTTGACAAAATCATTGACTTGTTTCTTGGCTCTGGTTGAATTTTGAAAGTCTGTAGACAAAACTTCTACACTGTAATACCGCTTTATTTCATTCATGAATGTCTCCATAAGTTTTACCTTTGAATCAAGAAATAGGACATTTCCTATGTTCATTTCCAGGCCAGTATCTATGTTGTTGAACAGATGGATGAGATACTGAAAGCCTTGATGGATTTCCACCTCTGATGTCTCTGTAAGGTTGAATCCCAAAGCTTCTACGAGCTGAGTATATGTGACCGACTTGGCCCCAAGGGACAGCATGGCCAAGGACATGGAAATACTCACTGGAGAGATGAAAATATTTCTATCTGGGGCTCTTGATATCAAATTCTTGAATAAGCGAAATGCAAAGTCAACATTCACTGGTGCCAATCTCCGGTGGAAAGGATTTTCTTGCTCATGTGTGAGTACCTGGAGACAGATATCTTGGCTGCCAGGTTGGGGGACACAAGAACCAAGGGCCAAGACAACGAGGAGACATTTATACAAGGTAGAAGTCATTTTTCGGAGTGACTGGGTCCTATAAAATTAGGAAAAATTCGTAAGAAGAAATGTGACATAGAGAAAATAGCACTGAGCTTAGATTTAGAGATCAGTGTTCAAATCCTGAATCTACCACTTATAACCTATTTTATATTGGGTGATATCTATGGGCCAAAAATGGGGATTGGATTAGGTGTTCTCTGACAGTCTTTCTAACTCTGAATCCTAAGATCTTAGCCAATGTGACTTCTGAGAAAAGATATTATTCTGGAATCTAGAGGGGAAACTTGCAAAGGGATTATTTGATGTGATCTCCTAATACTTCAATATTTGACTTGAGGACATATTGCTCTCTCTAATTTGTGTCACAGTTATGGTATATGTAACCAACTAGGTGGCTTAGGATCTCTCTTGTTTCTTCATCTGTCAAATGGGGACAATAAAAATCTGTTCTCACTCCCTGATGGAGAGGTTGTGACTATGAAATGAGGGAAAGAATAAGCATTTATATTGCACCTACTATGTTCTAGGTTCTGTACTAAGCACTTCACAAATATTATTTCGTTTTATCCTCACAACAACCCTATAAGGTAGGTGTTATTGTTATCCATATTTTAGTTAAGGAAACTGAGGCACAGGTTATGTGACTTGCCCAGGGTTTCTGAAATTGGCTTTGAGGTCTTCCCAGAGTCCAAGACCAGCATTCTATCCATTGTGTCCCTATGCTGCATCTAACTGAGATAGTGGATATAAAAATATTTCATAAAGTTGAAAGCAATCGAAAGAAAAATATTATTTTTATAAGAAGGCAGTAAGGTATGGCGGTAAACTGACTGGACTTGAATTCAGAAGTCCTGAGTTTTACAATTCTATTTTATTCAATAAGCCACTTGTTAAGCATCTATTATGTTTAAGGTACTCTGAGAATACAAAGGGAAAAAAATGAAATCATTACTGCCCTTGGGAAACTTATATTCTATTTGGGTGGGGGAGGATGTGACTGGGAAAGGTCTTTTTATAAAACTGTGCATACCCTTTGACTCAGCAACATCACTAGTATGTCTGTATCTGAAAGAAATCAAAGGAAAGAAAAAGGACTCCTTTGTACAAAAATGTTTATAGTAGCTCTTTTTGTAGTGGCAAAGAATTGGAAACTAAGGAGATGCCCATCAATTTGGGAATGACTAAATAAGTAGCATATGATCATAACGAAATACTATCATCTTGATAGAAATGACAAAGTGGATGGTTTCAGAAAAATCTGAAAAGATTTATATGAACCCAGTGGAATTGCTTGTCAACTCTAGGAGCAGGGAGGGACAAGAGGAGGGAGAAAACATGAATCATGTAACCATGGGAAAAACATTTATAAATAAAGATTTCTATGAGCTGATGCAAAGTGAAGTAAACAGAACCAGGAGATCATTGTACACAGTAACAGCAATATTGTAACAGTGATCATCAAGGAACAGTGTAGCTACTTCAATCAGTACAAAGATTCAAGACAATTACAAAAGACTCATGATGAGAAATCTATCTACCTCAAGAGAGAACTGATTAACTAAGTGCGAATTTAATTTTTACATTTTCTTTATTTTTCTTCCATGTTTTGGTAACAGAGTTGATATAAAAATAGGTTTTACATGATTTCGAATGAATAATCAATAACAGATTGCTTGCCTTCTCAATGTGTAGCGGAGAAGCAGGAGGGAGGGAAAAAATTTGGAACTCGACATTTTTTAAAAAGTGAATGTTAAAAAATAAATTTAAAAAAAAGAAAGGCCTTCTGAAAGTGGTGTTTGAACTTAGTACTAAAGGAAGCCAAGTTTATCAAGAAGCAGAGCTGAAGAGGGAAAGCATTTCAGGCACAATGAAATGTGCCTGTTCACATTAGCTTTCCATTTAATTCTCAATTTTACATTCTGTGACATCAAACTCAGCTGTCAGGAAAGCCTTAGCACTTGCAGAGCTGTTTATGGGTCTAGTCACTTGGAATATTTCTGGGGAATCGGCATGCTTCAGTGTCTGCTTTGCAGACTAAGAAAACTCAAAAGCTTAGAAGATAAAGTCACTGTCTCTTTCCTATCTAGACACAGCTAGATGGTGCAGTGGAGAGAGTGTAAGAGTGTGGGGATAAGTGCTGTGGGTGAGGAACTGCAGTATCATGGGATTATAGAATTTGTGGAGGGAAGTAGAGAAGGCTGAAAATGTAGGAAGGGAGCAGGTTGTGGGAATAGTTGTAAATGTCAAACACAGGACTTTATGCTTGATTGCTGGAGGTAACAGGAAGTCTCTAGAGTTTACTGACTCTCCAGGGAATTGGGAGAAGGGGAAAGGCAATGTAGTCAAACCTGTGCTGTAGGAAAATCATTTTGGCAGGTGTTTGGAGGTGGTTTTGGAGTGGCTTGAAGTGAGGGAAAAACTTGTGGCAGAGAGAGGGCTCCAAGTGAGAGATGATGGGGGTGAACCCCACTATTAGTGGCTAAGTGAAGGGGGGGAGGAATGTATGCAAAAGATGCAAAGAAAAAATAAACATTTATGTAGCACTTACTATGTTAAACATTTATATAGGGCTCCCTACGTGCCAGGAATACAGCTAGGAGCACAGTAGAGTGCTAGGCTTGGAATCAAGAAGACTCAGCTTCATGAGATCAAATTTGGCCTCAGACACTTACTTAGATGTGTGACCCTGGGCAAGTCACTTCTCCCTATTAGCCTCACTTTCCTCATCTGTAAAATGAGCTGGAAATGGAAATGGCAAATCACTTCAATACCTTTGCCAAGAAAATCTCAAATGGGGTTGTGAAGAGTCAGACAGAACTGAAGAGACATAATGTGCCGGGCTCTGTGCTAAGCACTTTTTACAATTTTTATCTCACTTGAACCTCATAACAACTCTGGGAGGTAGGTGTCATCATTACCTCCATTTTACAGCTGAGGGAATTGAGGCAAATAGGGTTCAAGCAAATTGCCCACAGTCACACAGTTAATAAATCTCTGAGGTCAAATTTGAACTCAGGTCTTCCTGATTCCAAGCCTAGCAGCTCTATCCACTATACTACCCAAGTGCAGGTAAAAACAGCAAGATTTGTGTATAGATTATTTGGATTTTCTATAATGATAATAACTAGTTGAAGTCACTGCTTTCTCCCTCTCTATGAAGGATCCTCTCAGTTCTGGACAAGCACATGAGTCCTGGGTACTCTCCTAAGGGGGCTTGTCCACATTGGAGAAGGGGCAGGGTACTTTTCTTGAATATAGTTGAGAAGAAGAAGAATAGCTATCATTTAAGGCAGTGATTCCCAAAATGAGCGCTACCACCCCCTGGTGGGTGCTGCAGCGATCTAGGAAGGCGGTGATGGCCACAGGTACATTTATCTTTCCTATTAATTGCTATTAAAATTTTAAAAAAATTAATTTCCAGGGGGCTAAGTAATATTTTTTTCTGGAAAGGGGGCGGTAGGCCAAAAAAGTGTAGGGACCATTGATTTAAGACATTTTAAGAGTTTTAAAACATTTTCCAAATGTTAAATCATTTTATCCTTCTAACAACCCCAGGAGTAAGTGCTATAATTATTTCTATTTACAGATGAGAAACTGAGGAAGATAGAATTAAATGACTCATCCAGGGTCACAAAGCTAGTTAAGTGACCGAGGCAGACTTTAAACTCAAGTTTTCATGACTCCATGTCCAGTATTCTCTCCACTACACTATCCAGCTGTGTCTAGATAGGAAATAGACTTTACCTTCTGAGCTTTTAAGTTTTCTTAGTCTGCAAAGCAGACACTGAAGCATGCTGATTCCCCAGAAATATTCTAAGTGACCAGACCCATAAACAGCTCTGCAAGTGCTAAGGCTTTCCTGACAGCTGAGTTTGATGGCACAGAATATAAAACTGGGAATTAAATGGAAAGCTAATAATTCCACAAAATTATAATTTCCCATATTTATTACTTCATTTGCCCCCAAAGAAGTAAAAAGAGAATGCATCTCTTTCCCTTCTTTGTAGAGGCAGGAGGGATTATGGTTCAGAAACACTGCATATACTGCCAAACTTGGTTTATATGTGGTCAATTTTGCTGAATTGTTTTCTCCCCTCTTTAATTCTTTGTTATAAAAGATGGCTCTCTGGATAGGGGGAAAGAAAGGAGGAGAGACACATTGAAAAATGAAGGTGATGCAAAAGCAAATGATATCATCCATTTTTTAAGTGTTGAATTGGTGAGGAGGCATGAATACGGGTGAGCCCACATCAATAAAATCATAGATGCATTGAATTATTTAAGTATTATTGTTATTCATGAAATTCCCCTTACTCCCCATCTCTAGAGATAATCTTACACAATGCAATGAGCCACTTATTTGTGAATATGAAATTACTGCCCTTGATATCACAAGGGTACATATTTGAGGGATTTTTTTTAACTCACACTAATCTGGGAAAGATTGGATTGAGCCATCCATACTCTTTGACCTCTGCCCCTTCAACTGGTAGCTGTGAGCAATCTGGCTGGGGCTATTTATTGTGCCCTACCATTCTTAGATGATGCCCACATACCTTAGATACTGACTAATAATTATGCTAACTAACACAAGTTCAAATTTATGCAATCATTTTAAAGTTTTTATCCTCCCAACCATCTTCTAGAGCACATAATGCAGATAGTATCCCCATTTTGCAGATGATAGGTCAGGATCACACAGTACATGACAAGCCTGGGGTTCAAACTCACATCTTCTTCCTCCAGGTCCTGTACTCTTTTTTTTTTTTTTTAAACCCTTACTTTCTGTCTTAGAATCAATATTAAATATCAGTTCCAAGGCAGATGGGCAAATGGAGTTAAGTTACTTGCCCAGGGTCACACAACTAGGAAATGTCTGAGGCTAGATTTGAATCCAGAACTTTCTATCAAAGGCAAACACCATCTGCCCCATTCCCTCTTTCCCTAACATAACTTTGTTTTGCATTCTTTTGGATCTTTGGGGCTTAAATATCAAATACTATGCTTAAAAGACCATGGAAGCTAGCAGAATAGAGAGACTTGTTTGATAAATCCCCCAAAAGACCAGATTTAGAACAGAGAATAACAATTAACAGACCAGGCTCTATCCACTGAGCTACCTAACTGCTTCCTAGTCCTGTACTCTTTATTCTGTTCTGTGCTGCCTCTCAAGAACTACACAGAAGGGATCCTAGAACTTTGGAAATCCCTCTAAGGGAATTGCTCAAGGTAGCCTCCTTGTCAACTCTTCATTGTGTTCAGCTTTGAGGTTCAAGTTTCTAAAATCTCACCTCCTACTCCCTGGAAAAAAAAAAAAGATCTAGTCATTCTTCCTGACCTCCTAGTCCCACATAGGTGACGAGAGCAAGAGCAGAGAGCAATAAAGCAGGGTTGCATCGAGTTGAAGTTTTCCAGAAAGTCAGAATTACTTACAGGCGAGTGAGGTAGCCCCTGCTCTATGTGTCCTTGGTGTGTCTTCAGTGCAGACTATCCAAGGCTTCCAGTTACCTGTGCATCATTATGTCTCACCTCCAACCACTTTTACTTCTTTTGGAGCTAGTTACTATTTATTGGCACATCTTAATTCCAAAGGTCATCCCTCCTCCCCTTCCATCATACTCCCCTTCACCACAAGGCTTTAAACATTAACCAGTGCCAAGGAGAGTCAGTATCATCAAAGGCAAACACCTTCTGGACCGTTATTCCTGCCCCATTCCCTCTTTCCCTAATATAAATTTGTTTTGAATTCTCTGGGATCTGTTGGGGCTTAAATACCAAATACTATGCTTAAAAGACCATGAAAGCTAGCAGGATAGAGAGACTTGTTTGATAAATCCCCCAAAAGACCAGATTTAGAACAGAGAATAACAACAATTAATATTATTAACTAGCATTTATATAATGGGTTAGGGCAACTAGATGGCATAGCGGATAGAGCACTGGAATTGGAATCAGAAAGACTCTTCCTGAGTTCAAATTTGGCATCAGATATTTAGTAGCTATGGGACCCTGGACCCTATGGGACCCTGACCTTGTTTGCTTCCATTTCTTTATCTATTAAATGTGCTGGAGGGAGAGAAGCTAGGTGGCTCAATGGATTGAAAGCCAGGCCTAGAGACTGAAGGTCCTAGATTCAAATGTAAACTCAGATACTTCCTAGTTGGGTGACCTTGAGCAAGTCACTTAATCCCCATTGCCTATTCTTTACTGCTCTTCTGCCCTGAAACCAATACACAGTATTAATTCTAAGATGGAAGGTAAGAATTTTTTTTAAATGAGCTGGAGAAGGAAATGGTAAACTACTTGAGCATCTTTGCCAAGAAAACCCTAAAATGGGGTCATGAAGAATCAGATAATACTGAAATGACTAAACAACAACAAATAATGCTTTAAGATTTGCAGAGCACTTTACAAATATTATCTCATATTTACAATATAACCCCGGGAGGCAAGTACTATTGTTGTTCCTATTTTACAAATAAGAAAACTGAGGCAGTAGTTAAGTGATTTACCCAGGGTCACAAAGCTGGTATCTAAGAAAGGTTTTGAACTCAGGTCTTCCTGACTCTATATCCAGTAATCTATTTATCACCTAGCATTATAGCCAACATTTATAGAGCAACAAAAATGACCATCAACAATAACTATCATTTATATAGCACTTGAAAGTTTGCATAAAAAAAATTAGAAAATGAGGGGATGCCCTTCAACTGGGGAATGGCTGAACAAATTGTGGTATCTGTTGGTGATGGAATATTATTGTGCTCAAAGGAATAAAGAACTGGAGGAATTCCATGTGAACTGGAATGACTTCCAGGAATTCATACAGAGTGAAAGGAGCAGAACCAGAAGAACACTGTACACAGAGACAGATACACTGCGGTAAAATCAAATATAATGGACTTCTGTACTAGCAGCAGTGCAATGACCCAGGACAATTCTGAGGGACTTATGAGAAAGAACGCTGTCCACATCCAGAGAAAGAATTGTGGGAGCAGAAACACAGAAGAAAAACAACTGCTTGATTACATGGGTTGATGGGGACATGATTGGGGATGTATACTCTAATTGATCACCCTAATGCAAATACTAATAACATTGAAATAGGTCTTGATCAATGATACATGCAAAACCTAGTGGAATTGCTTGTTGGCTATGGGAGGGGCCTGGGAGAAGGGGAGGTAAAAAACATGAATCATATAACCATGGAAAAATATTCTAAATTAATTAAATAAAAATTTTCAAATTAAAAATAAAAGGTTTGCATAGCAGCAAGTTTCTTCATTTCTGTTTTATTCCTGGAAAAAGAGCTAAGTCTTTAGGATGTGAATTGGCTTACTCAAAGTCTGATCTTAGAAGAGTCTGGGTGGGATATGAAGTCAAGTCTCTTGACTTCCAATCCAGACAACTACTTTTTTTTTTTAAGCCCTTACCTTCTGTCTTAGAATCAACACCTTGTATTGGTTTCAAGGAAGAAGAGTGGTAAGGACTAGGCAATGGGGGTTAAGTGATTTGCCCAGGGTCACACAGCTCAGACAACTACTTTTTGCACCACATTTCTTTCTTTACTCTTAACTAAAGGCTAGTCATTGAGTCAAAGCAAGTCAACAAGCACTAATTAGGCACCTACTCTGTGCCTGATACTAGGCGAAGTGCTAGGGATAAGATGAAAGGCATAAAAGGAGAAAAAGAAAATCCCCACTCTCATGGAGTTCACAGACTAATGAGAGAAACAACATGTAAACAACTATAGACAAAAAAGATACAGGCAAGCTAAATTGGAAGGAGTCAATGGGGGAAGACACTAGCACTGAAGGAGCTCAGGAACATCTTCTTACAGAGGATAGGATTTTAGCTTGGACCTGAAGGAAGACAGGAGGCAGAAATGAAGAAGAGTATTACAGGTATGAGGGAAGCCTAATCTAACATCTTTACTCTTGTGCTTTTGCTACCACTCCCTGTTTCCCACTTAGCTTTCCATTGTATGTATAACTGGGCCTCCAGATTAATTCTTATATCCTCTGAAAGTTTCTGTCTCCAGAGAAGCCCATTCCCTTTCCAGTCTATGATTTCAGAGATATCTATAATGGGAATAAGCTAGAAGTCTTCCCAATAAGATCAGGGGTGAAACAAGGATGTCCCATTATCACCACTATTATTCAAGAAATGCTAGCAATAGCAGTAAGAGAAGAAAAAGAAGTTGAAGGAATTAGAATACGTAATGAGGAAGCAGAATGATAACTCTTTGCAGATGATGTGATAGTATACATAGAAAATTCCAGAAAATCAACCAAAAAACTAATCTAAACAATTAACAAGTTTAGCAAAGTTATAGAATATGAAATAAACCTGCATAAATCACCAATATTTCTATTTATTATCAGCAAAGTTCAACAGTTATAGATAGAAAGAGAAATTCCAATTAAAATAACTATAGACATTATAAAATACCCAGGGATCTGTTAGCCAAAACAAACCCAGGAAGTACATGTACACAATTGAAAAATACTTTTCACACAAATAAAATCAGATCTAAACAATTGGGGAAAACATTAATTGCTCATGGGAAGACTGAACCAACATAATAAAAATGACAATCCTACCTAAATTAATTTACTTATTCAGTGCCATACCAATAAAACTACCCAAAAGTTATTTTATAGAGCTAGAAAAAAATAAGAAGAAAATTCATCTGGAAGAACAAAAGAGCAAGAATATCAATGGAATTCATAAAAAAAATATGAAGGGAGGAGTACATATCAGATCACAAAGTATACTATAAAGCAGTAATCATCAAAACAATCTGGTACCAGGTAAGAAATAGAGTAGAATATCAATGGAATAGGTTAGGTATTCAATTCATAGTAGTAAATGACCATAGAAACCTAGTGTTCAATAAATCCAAAGATCCGGTGGGAAGAACTATTTAACAAAAACTTCTGGGAAAATTGGAAAACAATATGGCAGAAACTAGGCTTCGATCAGCATCTCAGACCATATATAAACACTAAGATAAAGTCAAAATGGATGCTTGATCTAGAAATAAAGGATGACACTATAAACAAATTAGGGGAACATGGAAAAGTTTATGTGTCAGACTTATGGATAAGGGAAGAATTTATAACAAAAGAAAGCATAGAGAACATTATGAAAAATGAAATGGATAATTTTTATTTTATCAAATGAAATAGTTTTTGTATAAACAAAACAAATGCAACCAAGATTAGAAGGAAAACAAACAGTGGGCAAATTTTACAGCAAGTATCTCTGACAAAGGTCTCACTTCTCAAATATATAAAGAGCCAAGTCAGATTTATAAGGCATTTCCCAAGTGATAAATGGTCAAAGGTTATGAACAGGCAGTTCTCAGATGAAGAAATTAAAACTATCTAGAATTATATGAAAAAATGCTCCAAATCACTATTGGTTAGAGAAATGTAAATTTAAAAACTTATCAGATTAGCTAATACAATCAAAAAGGAAATGGTAAATGTTTGAGGTAATGTAGAAAAATACACTATTGGAGCTGTGAACTGATACAACCATTCTAGGGAGCAATTTGGAACCATGTCCAAAGACATAAATAAAACTGTGCATACCCTTTGGCTCAGCAATACTACTAGTAAGTCTATATATATCCCAAAAAAATCAAAGATAAGGGGAAAGGACCTATTTATCCAAACATATTTATAGCAGCTCTTTGTGGATTAGCAAAAAATTGGAAACCGAAGAGATGTCCATCAATTGAGGAATGGTTGAACAAGTTGTCATATATGCTTGTAATGGAATATTATTGGGTCATAAGAAATAATGAGTCAGATGATTTCAGAAAAACCTGGAAAGACTTATATGAACTGCTGCAAGTGAAATGAGCAGAACCAGAACAGTGTACACAGTAAGAGCAATTTTGTAAGGTGGTCAACTGTGAATGACTTAACTATTATCAGCAATTCAAGGATCCAAGACAACTCCAAAGGACTCATGAATAAAAATGCTCTCTCCATTAATCATATAATTTGGTACAGTGAAAAGAACATAGACAGGAGTCAGAGGATCTGGACTCAAATCCCACCTCCGATCCTACCTAACTGATGGGCAAAGTACTCATCCCTCCTGGCCCTGTTTCCTCATTTTTAAAATGAGATAATTAGACTTAATAGTAGTTAGCATTTATATAGCATTTATTAAGAACCCTTACCTTCTGTCTTGGAATCAATACTAAGTATCAGTTCCAAGGCAGAAGGGCAGTAAGGGATAGGCAACTGGGATTAAGTGACTTGTCTAGGGTCACACAGCTAGAGAGTGACTGAGGTCAGATTTAAATTTAGGATCTCACATCTTCAGTCCTGCACTCACTGAGCCACTTAGCTACTCCCATATAGCATTTACAATTTTTGAAGTGCTTTTCATATGTTATTTCATTTTATACTCACACTGATCCTAGGAAGCAAATGCTATTACTATCCCCATTTACAGATGAGGAAGCTGAGGCAAACAGTTCCAATAATTTTTTCAGGGTCACATAACTAGGAAGCATCTAAGGCAGGATTGAAACTCAGATTATCCTGACTTCAGGTCCAGTGAGGTCATCTCTAATCCTTTATCTATCTCTCCCTTTATAACAGGGGTTCTTCATCTTTCAGTATCCTGTATAACCTCTGGCAGTCTGGTGAAGCATGAAAAACAATTATCAAAATTAAAAAAACAAAACAACAACTAAGTTCATGTATCCCAGGTTAGGAACCACTGCCCTATCTCCTTCCCCCTCCCTTTCCCAGAAAGCCATTCCATTAAATGGGTCAAACAAAAATAGGAAGGGGTATTGTCTTCAGACCATCCCAGATGTCTGTCTAGAGTTAAGATGGAAAGTAAAGGTTAAAAAAAAAAGCCAGAAATTGAGACCCAAAAAAGAGACTCATGGGTAAAAACCAAGTTACATCATGAGATAGTAACCACGCCAGGAATAGAACTCAGTCCGGTGCATTGTCCACTCAAGAGGTTCTTAATCCTTTTTAGTGTCTGGGATCTCTTGAGCAAAGAGGATCAGTCTCTTAGTGAAGTCTCTGAGTTCAAATACATAAAATAAAATCTAGAAGATTACAAAGGAAACCAATTATACTGAAGCACAGTTATGAAAATATTTGTTTTAAGTTCTTGGATCCCAATTTAAGAACCCCTACACTAAACCATAATTATGAAATACACTGATGAATTAATGACCCATCAGATGCTCTCATGCCCCCTGGGAAGAATGACTTTCGGGACAGTGTCAGAAGACTGAACTAAAGTGAGTCAGGGGAAAGGGATAGAAATGAAAAAGATAGAAGGGTCTGAAAACAGAAGTGGGAAGGGTATTAGGACCAAAGGACCCCAACACAGTGCTTTACATACACAAAGAGATAGAGATGGGGGGTGGATTCCTTGATGGGAATAGGGAACTCTCAGATGAGGAAATTATCTCTGTCTATGGTGAGAGCCACTTTCTCCCCAACTTGTGGTCTTAGAGAATTGTCTGAAGCAGAGGTATCAAACACGTGGCTTATGACCCTCTGCATCCCACAGCTCTCCAGAATGGGCCCAAACTGGATTAAAATGAGTCTGGAAAATATTGAACCAAAGAAATAAAGATGACATAAAATAAATTAATAATGTATTTTGCAACTCAGTCAACATGCAATCCACAGCGATCTTTGTATACAGTTTAGTGGCCCCTGTTTCTATTTGGGTTTGACACCATTGGCCTACAGCACTGAGGGATTGAGTGAGCTGATTGGATAGAAGATATGGTCACTGTAAACCATGGCATGTGTCAGGAAGAGGGTGAAATAAATAGAGGTTCCCTGTGGCCGGTGTTTTGTATACCCCTGACCTACAGTGGCCAGGCAGTTAAAGAGTGATTGAGGGAGGCAATGAGTGGGAGAGAAGCAGGTGGTTCCACCAGCTGCTGCTAAATATAACTCCTAAATATTTACTCCAATCACCCAGGAAAAGCCAGGGGGAGGTCCGTCCCTCCCCCCTCTTCCCTAAGCTGTTTTTCTGTGATTTTTTTTTTTTTTGCCTTTCCTCCTTTCCCCAAGGCTACTCGATTTTAATTTTAACCTGTTTTCACTTATATAAAGATGAATGTGGGGGCAGCTAGATAGCAGAGTGGATAGAGCACCAGGCCTAGAGCCAGGAGGACCTGGGTTTGAATGTGGCCTCAGACACTTCCCAGCTGTGTGACCCTGGGCAAAACACTTAACCCCAATTGCCTAGCCCTTACCGCTCTTCCCTCTTAGAACTGATACTGAAAGAAGGTAAGGGAAGAAAGAAATTTGATTTATATTATATTATATTATATTATATTATATTATATTAAATTACATTAGAATTCATGGATAGAATGACTGGCCTGGAGAGTGGAGGTTTGGGGTTCAAATTTGACCTCATTCGCTTGCTAATTTTACAACCCTGGACGAGTCACTTAACCCCCATTGCCTAGCCCTTACCACTCTTCTGCCTTGGAACCCATACACAGTATCAATTCTTATGTATGTATTTATTTGTTTGTTTGTTTGTTTATGTCAAACTCTTACCTTCCTTCTTAGAATCAATACTGTGTATGGGTACAGAAGAGTGGTAAGGATAGGCAATGGGGGTTAAGTGACTTGCCCAGGGTCACACAGCTAGGAAGTGTCTGAAGCCGGATTTGAACCCCAAACCTCCCATTTCTGGGCCTGGCTCTTAATCTACTGAGACACCCAGCTGCCTCTACAGTATCTAATCTAAGATAAAAGGTAAGAATTTAAAAAAAAAAAAAAAAGATGTGTGCATTCATTGCATTCATGCAAGCAGTAATGGTGGCCTGGGTGCTGGTGCCCTGGGGGGGGAGACAAACTATCATTTCCTGAGATCTCCCAAGAGGAAGATGTTGAGCCCTATATCTCCCTCAGGGAGACAGCTGTGTGTTTCAGTGGAGAAAACCTGAAAACCTTGTATTGAGGGTCAGAGAGGAAAGGAGGAAGGAGGAAAAGAAGAAATAAGCATTTATTAAGCACCTACTCTATGTCAGACTGTAGGCTAAACAATTTACAGTGATTATCTCATTAGATCATCACAACAACCCTGGGGTGCTAGCATTATCTTCATTTTACAGCTGAGGAGCCTGAGGCAGAGATTAAGCGAGGAGGGCAGGGCTACATAGCTAATAAGTGTCTGAGGCTAGATTTAAAGTCAAGTCCTCCGGACTTTAGTCTCAGAGCTCTATGGAGTTAGGATTCTTTGTGTGATTTGGACATGTCACTTTCCCTTTTGGGGCCTCAGTGTCCTCATCAGTAAAATGAGGGTTTAAACAAGAAAATAACTAAGGATCCTCCAAACACCAACATTCCATGTACCGGTATTCTCCATACCAAGATCCCTGCCAGCTCTTGCATTGTTTTAGAAATCTCTATGTCCTTGTGTCTCTTTTAATTCCATCATTCTGGGATTCCAGAGCCTACCAATGGCATAAGTTGGGGAAAGAAAGGTTATGGACATGTGGTGGATGAAATGGATAACATTCTCTCCTTCTCAATGTGTCTCCTTCTTAAATAGATGTCAGGAACTAAAATAAGGTAAAAAAATGCAAAATCAAGGCAAGAAAGCTTTCCTAAGGCATATCTGCCTTTGGAGAAATATCTTTATGATAAGATGGCCATCATTCTACCTAGTTCACAGGGTTACTTTGAAAAAAGATCTTTTGAAACTACAAGGCTCTATAAAAGTGATAATTGACTGCAGAGACTTATAATCGTGAGATCTGGTCTTACATTTGTCCTCTGATATTTCCTGGCTACTTACCTACTAAATCTGAGTAGCCTCAGTTTCCACATATATAAACTAAGGATAATATTTGTATGCTCTGCTGCCTTGTACTTAACTCCATAAAGTTCTATTCTGATATCTAATCATAATTTGAAGGTGACTCTGGATTCTCCAAAATTATGCCCATAGATCATAAACTCTGGTGGGTTCTCCTTTATTGTAAAGATGTTGAATATAGTTCCAGTGGCAAATGGTTTCTGCAGTCAAAGGACAAGTCCAGCTAATTATAGAGGCTCATCACCATCAGAGCAGCTATTAAGCAATGGATTCTTTGGTCATGGCAACCTATAGGAAAAAAAAAGGTTCACAATGACCTTTAGTCTTGTGCAATCTGTTGGGGAATGTTGGGGAAATGGTCAGAGTAAGTTAAAAAACATGGAGATTTTGGATCATCTCTAAACGTTAACTTTGGAGATTGGTATTCTAAAGCTCTTGGTATAATGAAAAATGAGTGGATGTTCTATGGGAAAACCTAACCTCATCAATACTGACATTCTCTTGGTACATAGAACTAAATGGAAGAATGAGGGGTCAACTGGGTAGCTCAGTGGATTGAGAGCCAGGCCTAGAGACAGGAGGTCCTAGGTTCAAATCCGGCCTCAGACACTTCCTAGCTGTGTGACCCTGGGCAAGTCACTTGACCCCCATTGCCCACCCTTACCACTCTTCCACCTTGAAGCCAATACACAGAAGTTAAGGGCTTAAAAATAAATAAATAAACAAACAAATAAATAAATAAATGGATGGAAGAATGGCCCAGAAATTCTTTCTACTTGGAAAGACAAACCAAGGAATATGTTGTATTTGGTTTTGTTGTATGTGCCAAGGTAAAAAGCAACACCATTGTATAAGGCACTTTGTCATCTTGTCTGGCTCATGATGAACATAAGGAAAAGGAAGGTCAGGGATTGGTACAAACATTTTGGAGAGCAAAAAGATGATCAATTTAAGAGCTGGTGAAGGAGGGGAGGTAGAGCAGATTTTAGAGGTCATCTAAGTCAACTCTCTATTTTTTGCAATAGGCTCTGGTTAAATGACTTAACCAAGATCACACAAGTAGAAAAGAGAAGACCTGAGATTTGAATCTGTGTCCTCTGAGACTAAATCCATTGTATCACAATGAGTCATGAAACTGATCCTACTTTTTTACCCAGAAATTCTATTTCTAGGACTCAATCCCAAAAAATTGATAGCTGTAATTGTCCCCAAAAAAGTTCCACCTAGAAATAACAAATACGAAGAATATAGTTGGAGAATTGTTAAATAAATTATGACATATTCATGTCACAGACTATTATATTATAATTAAATTATAAATATGGAGTAATATAAACAAATTTGGATAGAAATATATGAAATGTTATAGGGTTCAGTCAACATAATGGTTTCACATTTCCTACAACTATACCAAAAGCAAAGAGAGGAGATGGCAGCAGAGAGTAGAGATGATGAGAAGAAAACAGGGTAAAAGTGGTAGAATAGGAAGCAGCAAGGTGGCTCAGTGGATTGAGGACTGGGCCTAGAGTTGGGAGGTGCTGGGTTCAAATCTGGTCTCAGACACTTCCTAGCTGTGTGACCCTGGGTAAGTCACCTAACCCTCTTTGCCTAGCCCTCTCCATTCTTCTGCCTTGGAATCAATCTAAGATGGAAGATAAGGGGTTTTGTTTTTTTTTAAGGGGGTAGTATAATTTTGGTCAGTCCTGAAATGAATATAGTAAAAAAAAAAAAAGCAATTTTTGCTTCCTTATTATTTGCCAATTCATTTTGGTTCTGCTTTATTAAAGGTTAAGAAGTTCTGTTTGGATTCTAGCTATGCTGTATGGCTATGAATCTTGAAACACCACAGTCTTTGCCAATTCAAAATTGCAGGCAACCTAAAGGTCAATGGAGAGATACGTGGTGGATGCAAGTTGATGATAGCCTATATACAAAAAAAGCAACATAAAGGACATTATTCAAGAAGCATGTGATTAGAAATGGAAGTGGGCTGTTCAGATCACAAAAGGATGGAAAAACAGATGGACCATCTAAGTGTTGAGTGGTATAAAGTAAGAGTAAAAAGACCAGGATCTAGAGCAGTGGTTCCCAAACATTTTTGGCCTACCACCCCTTTTCCAGAAAAAATATTACTTAGCCCCCTGGAAATTAATTTTTAAAATTTTTAATAGCAACTAATAGGAAAAATAAATGCACCTGTGGTCATCACTGCCCTCCTGGATCACTGCAGCACCCACCAGGGGGTGGTGGAGCCCCCTTTGGGAATCACTGATCTAGAGGTAGGCCTTCAGCATGCTAGATCTGTCTTCAGTGGAAAACATTGAAGAACATGATCAAACTTGTCCAAGTCGAAGAGGCATACATGGGTTGCAATCTACAATGAGATAGGGAATGCCCAAATTGGTGACATCCAGGGAGAGAATGCTATTTCTGTTATAGAAAGATCCGATTCCAATCCCAATTCTCATATTTACTGCCTAAAATAAAGAAATAAAAATAAAATAAAATAAAATGCAAAAAGCACCTTCCTCTCAACAATCTTGTGGGATCAGTCTATACCAGTGATTCCCAAAGTGGGCACTTCCACCCTACAGCAATCCAGGGAAGCGGTGATGACCACAAATGCATTTATCTTTCCTATTAATTGCTATTAAAATTTTTAAAATTAATTTCCAGGGGATTAAGTAATATTTTTTCTGGAAAGAGGCGATAGGCCAAAAAAATTTGGGAACCACTGCTCTATACAAATGTGAAAGGAATATCCCTAGTGATTGTCATAGTGCCTGACACATTGTATTTAAAAATGCTCCCTGAGAGCAGAACCAGGAGAGCATCGTACACAGAAACTGAAACATTGTGGAACGATCAAATGCAATAGACTTTGCTACTAATAGCAATACGATGATCCAGGACATCCCTGAGGGACTTATGAGAAAGAACGCTATCCACATCCAAAGAAAGAACTGTGGGAGTAAAAACACAGAAGGAAAACATGTGTTCTATCACTTATTTATATGGGTATAGGATTTGGGATTCTAGTTTTAAAAGATTACTCTATTACAAAAATGAATAATATGGAAATAAGTATTGAGTGATAATACATGTATAACCCAGTGGAGTTGCTTGTCAACTCCAAGAGTGGGGAGAGAAGAGAGTAGGGAGAGAAAATGGATCATGTAACCATGGAAAAATATTTAAAAATAAAAAAACAAACATAAAAAAATACTCATTGATTGATTAATTGATTATTCACAAGAAAAGCACTTGATATTTATTTTGTGTTAAAGCCAACAATTTTACCCAGGAAAACATCTCCTAGCCAAGGCATCCAAAATGCCCAGAAAGAAGGATCTAGTGAAATTGAGATTTCTAGATCTCAGAGAGGCCCAGATGGTAATAATCTCAAGGACCTCAACTCCTTTTTCTCCTCAATGGTTAGTACTTGCCTTACATATCACCAAAATCCAGTTTGGTTCTGAGCATAGAAAGGTTATCTATGTATCTTATGCTAATCAAGATGTTATGTGTGGGAGGGATGGGGGATTCCTTGACAAGAGGTCTGAAAACCCATCATCAATAATACTGCAAAACCCTTTCCTCTTTTTCTTCTTGGACCCTGTGCCTCCCTCATTTCCTGATTGTTTTTCATATTTCAATGTTTCCTATAGTTCTCAGTTATGTTGGTGTCACCCTTGGAAAGAATGTTCATATGATTCAATAATCTATTTCCACTAAGTAATCATCTACTAAGCACCCCTTCTTTACAAGACCTAGGGAACTCAAAGATGAGAAAAAAAAAAAAAAAAAGATGAAAGTCCCTGCCTTCAGAAAGGTTATAGATAATCCAGGTCCTCCTGACTCCAGCCTGGTGATCTTCCCACTGTGCCACCTAGCAGTCTCTGTCATGCTGTTGGGGAATGGATGGTGAGGAGATAAAGCAAATCCGACACAAATGCTACCTCCTGCGTGAGGTCTTTTCTGACTCTCCCCTGCTGCTATTGTCTCCCTCCAAAATTACTTTGAATTTATTTTGTATGTACTCATTCTACATGTATTTCTTTTTTTTAAATTATTTTATTATTTTTTTCCTAAAGTTACAAGATTCATGTTGTCTCCCTCCTCTCTTTCCTCCCCACCCTGGAGTTGAAAAGCAATTCCACTGGATTATACATATATTATCACTCAAAACCCATTTAAATTTTTTTTATTTTTTAATTTACATATATTTCTGTAACAATAACTATTTCTAGGTTCAGGGAAGCTGGAGCACAGACCTTCCTCTTCCAGTCCACTAAGGGATGCCTCTCAGCTCTACAGGCATAAATGTAAACTGAATTCAGTACTGTGGAAGCCTAGTCTCTTGAAGAGAGGGATAAAGCTTTTTCTCAAACTTTTTTGGATCTTTATGTCCCTGACCTGAAGTCCTGAGATGTTACTTAGAGCTTAAGTTTGACTAATGCCTAGCCTTCACAAAAGGGAGTATAAAATTAATCAATGTATAATGTAAATTAGGTATGGGACAGCTATTTATTTCTTCTGTGCAAAAGAAATACTTATCACAAAAGATTCACAAGTATGCATCAACAAAAAATGTAAATGGGGGCAGCTGGGTGACTCAGTGGATTGAGAATCAGGCCTGGTGATGGGAGGTCCAGGGTTCAAATCTGGTCTCAGACACTTCCTAGCTGTGTGATCCTGGGCAAGTCACTTAACCCCCATTGCCTAGCCCTTACCACTCTTCTGTCTTGAAACCAATACACAGTATTGATACTAAGACGGAAGGCAAGGATTTAAAAAAAAAAAAGAACCCCCTGACTATAACAATGTTCATAATGTTGAGTGGCTGCCAATAGCTAGAATACTGGAAACCGAGATAGAGAAAATCAGTCTGATTCTTTGGAGGCTTATCTGGGTGGGGGAGAAAAAGCCAGAGAAGTATGAATCCTCCACAATATACCTGAATCTAAGGGTTAAAGATGTAAAAAGTATGGATACCAACTTTACCTTCTACTTGAGGTTCCATTCAGTTCTGATATTTTGTGTTCTACGTTCTAACAGCCTAGGTTTTAGGTTATCTTCTAAAATTCCAATATTCTATATTTCATGACTCTAAATCATTGTATAAGAATTTAATAATATATATAAAATATTTTACATTAAAGATGATTATATAATATTAATATGTATATGTAACATCAAGATATCAATATGTATATTGTTATGTTCAAACCCTGGGAATGTGGGTCTCACCTTGATTGTCAGGGGAGACAGTTGGAGACATCGGAATGTTCCTAGATGCCGTGAGACAGGGGCAAAAGTCGGTTGGCCTGAGAGTATAAATACCCCAACAGCCATCTGTTGACCATTGATCTTTGGGGTCTTGGTCTTGGAGCATTGATCTGTGGGTCTCTGACCATTGGTCATTGGTTTTCTCTGAATCTCCCTAGATCTTAAGGCATCTGAATCATCATAGCTATTTAGATCTCTGGGCCCAGGATGGTGATCAGGAGGAGGAAGGTATAAGACGAAGAAGGATGGTTTCTTAAGGGTGGTTACTTCCTGAAGGTTGTGAAGGCTAACACATCACAAACTGACAATAGGAAGCTGAGAGAGAAATCATCAATACATCTACATCCAGTGGAGCAGTCCCTCTGGTTTGGCAGTGGCCAAACTGAATCAGAGGGGTTGTGAAGAACAAGAACTCCAGCTTTATAAATTAATAAGCCTCCAGTCTTGAGGGATTATAGCCTATAGATAATAGTTTGACAGGGTCTCCAATCCCCAATCCATATCCTGATAATCCTTTCCCTAATTAAGATCAAAGATAAATATTTAATAAGTACCTTCCAGAGTGGTCATTGTATCACGACCCTTGGGGAAGGAGCAAATGCAGTCAGATGAACAATGTGATCCAAGGCTAATCAGAGCCCAATACTAATAATTGATCCAACCCCAGGTAGGACCTGAAGGGTTACCCATCCACCTGACCAATTAGGGTCCTACCTGGGCACTGTTATTTAGAAAAGGGAATTATACCATCAAGCAAAGGTGACTGAGTTGGTGTTCCCCAGTCACCAGCAACCTAGGGGAATACAAAGACATAGCTTCCCTCACCAATATCCATATATCCCCCAATAGTACCCTTTTATTTCTTTATAACAATATTGATGTTATATAATGATATATAATATATAAATAATATATAATGAAGAGTAATATAACATTACTATAATTACAACAATATTTAAAATATAGAATAACACATATAAACATATATAATATATCAAGAAGAAGAATAACTCATTGTAACAAGTTAATCTAATCCAATGAGCATTTAGCAATCCCATCATGTGTGCAACTATGAGTGGCGATGTGGTCCCTTCCAAGGTTAGCACTATGTAAATATAATCATCAGAATGGAAAGTAGAAAGGCTCTGAAATAATCCTGGAATTCAATGAGAAAATAAGATATGATTGGCAAAGATTTAATCCAACCTTGACATTTCCAAGTATCAACTGCATGAAGCAAAATTTCCCTGTAAACTCTGAAGTCAGAGGCTTAGACAGAGCTAACCATAAGGGCAAAGTCAGAAGGCCAAAGACACAAAGGACCCTGCCCTCTGGCAGACAGCCTGGAGAACCTCCCTACCTTTTATTACCTCTCCCAATCCCATCCTTATTTGTGAAATATTTGAGAGACTCCCAAAAAGATGTCTGGAAGAGTCCTCATTCTTTGGTGCAATTTGACACTTTTTCCTAATGGATGCTCTCTCTCTTCTCTTCAATTCAGAGAAATCATACTCTTTTGGTTCTCCGCCTACCTCTAACTATTTTTCTCTGTATCTTGGTCATTTAATGAGGGTTTTATTTTCTTCTTTCTCTATTCTCCCTCTGGCAATCTCATTCACTCCTTTGGCTTTTACTACTATTTCTACTATTACTAATAGCAAACATTTAAATAGCACCTACTACATATTAGGCACTGTGCTAAGTACCTTACAAATAATATCTCACTTGATCTTCACAATAACTGCAGGAGGCAGGTGCTATTATTATCTCCATTTTACAGATGAGGAAACTGAAATAAACCAGTTAAGTAATTTGTTCAGGATCACATAGCTAGTGTTTGAGGCAGGATTTGAATTCAGGTTTTCCTGACTCTAAGCCTGGTCTCTATCATATTTGATTATAAAATCTATATCTCCATTTCCAACCATAGACTAACTCTCCATCTCCTTTCCATTCTGAGGTCTATACCACATTTTCATCTGCCTAAGGAATAACCTACATGTCTTATCAATACCTTGAACTCAGCATATCCCCAAACAAGGACTTATTATCTTTCCTCAACTCATTTCACCTGCTGACCACTACTTCTCTCTCTGGCATCACCATTCATTTGTTCTTCCAGGCAGTTATGGTTGACTCTTTCTGTTCCTTCACTATTCAGCCCATCAATCACCAAGACCAGTTAATTTAATCTTAACAGCATCTCTTGTATCCATCACTTTCTCTGCATATCTACTCCTTCAACTCTAGTACAGAACCTAATCACTACCAGCCTGCGGTCCTTCCTTAAGTAGCTCTCTCCCCACTCCAAATCACCTTTTATATGGTGAGAGTGAGGGGTTTATTTTTTTTTTAAGTTAGATAGTTTTTAGAACCAAAAATAACCCTCAGTGACCCCTTTTACCTACTGAATAAACTTCAAACTCTTTATCCTGGCATTTAAAGTTCTTTACAAGCCTGTGTACCCTGACTTATAGCCTTATCTCACTCCCTTACATGGCAAGCATTACATTCTATTCAAAGAGGTCAACTTTCTGACCTTTGAATATACCATAAGTCCCTATACTCTGTGCCTTCTCTAGGTTCTTCTCAATTCCTTAATGCTCTCCATCCTGATCTTTGCCCATGCAATTCTTAATCATTTATGAAGCCCTCTCCATGAAACCTACTTGATTTTTCCTCCTCTTTCCTCTTCCTCCATTAGAAGCACCATATACCATTGGGCATCAATTAGTACTTTCTCCTTTCTAAATGCAGTGTATAATATTATGAATTAGGGTACTTTACACTGTTGATCACTCCCTCCTTCTAAATACTCTTTCTGTCTTGGGTTTTCAGGTCATTATTCCTATATGGTTCTACCTGTCTGACCACTTTTTGATGGTCTCCATTTGTTGGGCCATTGTTTATAGTCTGATTCCAGTGTGTGTGTGTGTGTGTGTGTGTGTGTGTGTGTGTGTGTGAGAGAGAGAGAGAGAGAGAGAGAGAGAGAGAGAGAGAGAGAGAGAGNAGAGAGAGAGAGAGAGAGAGAGAGAGAGAGAGAGAGAGAGAGAGAGAGAGAGAGAGAAAGAGAGAATATATCATCTCTCAGTGACTTCATCAGCTTCTAAGGATTTTCCTTCAACAAGCATTTATTAAATACTTTACGGTTATTTTTAGTTGACCCTAATAGCAACCCTGGAAGGTAGGTGCTTTTGTTATTCTCATTTTATAGATGATGAAAACTGAGGCCAACTGAGATTAAATGATTTGCCCAGGGTCACATAACGAAAAAGAATCTAAGGCCACATTTGAACCAGGTCTCTCTGGCTCCAAGTCCATTGGGTATACATTCTCATATCACCTCTAAACTTGTCTGTTTCTGTGGAGAATACCACCATCCTTCCAGTTACCCAGATTTGTGATTTGGGAGTTATCCTCGATTTTTTATTCTCCCTCATCCACCATATCCAATCATACTTTTTGATCTTGTCGATTCTACCTCTATAGCATCTCTCATATGTCTCCTCTCCACTCACACACTCTGTCTTAGTTCAGACTCTCATCACTTGCCACTTGAACTATTGAGAGAGCTTCTTGGACTTTCACTTCCAGGAGCCAAGATGGCAGAGTAAAAAATGTTCTGAGCTTGCCTAAAAGAAAGCCACAACAACAACAAAAAATGCCTCAAAATGAATCCTGGAGCACCAGAAACAACAGAAGAGAGGGTAAAGCATTGACCCAGTCCAGGTCAGCATGGAGGGGCAGCAAGGAGAGCCCATCTCACTTGGGTAGGAGGGAAGAATGTGATCCAGTGTACCATGATAGAACTTGGGCATGATCTAGTGCAAACAGCAAGGGAAGGAGCACAGCTGAACAAGGTCCAGTTGCATCAGGAAAGAGCAAAACCAAATGAGATCTAGCACGACTGGCAACTGGACTGAACTGCATGCCTCCTCCACAGCAGGCTGGCCTGGCCTCACAGAAATGCTCACTCTAGATCCAAGGGGCAGTCAAACTGACCCAGGCACTAAAATAGACCACAGTACAAGATTGGGCCAGCACTCCCTCCACCTCAGGAGGAGATCTGAGCTTCATCAGGCAGGCAAGGTTGCTTAAAAAACACCCCAAAATAAGCAAAAGACAAAGAAAAAGCCTGACCCTGGAAAAAATTATTTCAGCAACAGGGAAGATCAAAAGGCAAGCTCAGAAGATCATAATACAAAAGTGGAAAAACATGAAGCCTCAAAGGAAAAGATGAACAGATGTTAGGCCCAAAATGAACTCCTGAAAGTGCTTCAAAAGAGAATGACAGGGGGCAGCTGGGTAGCTCAGTGGATTGAGAGCCAGGCCTGGAGACGGGAGGTCCTATGTTCAAATCCGGCCTCAGACACTTCCCAGCTGTGTGACCCTGGGCAAGTCACTTGACCCCCCCATTGCCTACCCTTACCACTCTTCCACCTATAAGTCAAATACACAGAAGTTAAGGGTTCTAAAAAAAAAGAGAGAGAATGACAAAACAAATAAGAGAAATGTGACTCTGGGCAAGTCATTTAACGCCAATTGCCTAGCCCTTACTGCTCTTCTGCCTTGGAACCACTACTTACTATCAGTTCTAAGACAGAAGATAAGGGTTTGATTTTTTTTTTTTAAAGTAAGTAGGGGTAGCAATCATGACCTCAGGCAAAACAAATGTGAAATTTGTTCTAATTAAAAGAGAAGGAAGGGAGCAGCTGGGTAGCTCAGTGGATTGAGAGCCAGGCCTAGAGATGGGAAGTCCTAGGTTCAAATCTGGCCTCAAACACTTCCCAGCTGTGTGACCCTGGGCAAGTCACTTGACCCCCATTGCCCACCCTTACCACTCTTCCACCTAGGAGCCAATACACAGAAGTTAAGGGTTTAAAAAAAATGTTAAAAAAAAAAAAGAGAAGGAAATTACAACTTGATAAAAAGTACCATAGACAATGAAGCAATAGCAATATTGAACAAACGTGTGTAAGAGTGAAATTTATATATGAATGTATATATATGTATTTTCTATGGACACGTGGAAATTATCAAACTGCATTTCCCGTGGTCCAACGGGTTTCCGTTTCCTGTTCTTTGGGCGTGGGGACGCCTACCTCTCCACGAAGAGAACAGTTTAAATCTCCTGGGTTAGGGGGAGTGGCCTCTTGGCCAGCAGACACAGGAGGAGACGGGAGGTAACAATAATGGCTGGGCGGCAGTTTTGAATTCTTACAAGCGCGTGGTCTAATGACTTTATCAGCATGGCTTTAATTAAAATACTAATTTATATATTTATCTTAGCCTTTATCATTTTTTATCCTTATACGTGCCAAATGGCATAGTGGCAGAGCAAATTCCTAAAGGAGAAGTTATATGCATTAGAAGAGGAAATAGACAATAAAACTGTCAAGAAAGAAATTAAAGAGGTGAACAGAATTTTAGAAAAGTTAGATTTGATAGACCTCTGGAGAAAAGTGAATGGGAATAGAATGAAATATACCTTTTTCTCAACAGTACAAGCCACTTTACAAAAATTGACCATGACATAGGAATAAAGCCTGACAACCAAATGCAAGAAATCTGAAATATTAAATGCATCCTTTTCAGGCCATAATGCTGTAAAAATTATACTTAATAAAGGGTTGCAGAAGAAAAAGACTAAAAACTTTTTGGAAAACACTAAGAGATATGAAATAGATAACTTTGAATACATTAAATTAAAAAGGTTTTGCACAAACAAAATCAATGCAACCAAGATTAGAAGGGAAACAACAAACTGGGAGAGAAATTTTGTAGCGGATGTCTCTAACAAAGGTCTCATTTCTCAGATATGTAGAGTACTGAGTTTAGTTTATAAGTATGCAAGGCATTTGCTAATTGACAAATGGTCAAAGGATATGAACAGGCAGTTCTCAGATGAAATTAAAACAATCTTTAGTCATATGAAAAAATCACTACAAGAGAAATGCAAATACACTCTGAAGTACCACCTCATATCTATCGAAAAAAAAAAAACCTAATAAAATGTTGGCAGAGATGTGGTTGGTATACTAATGCACTGTTGGTAGAACTGTGAACTAATATATCCATTTTGGACCAATGCCCCAAAGGGCCATAAAACTATGCATACCCTTTGACTCAGCAATACTAGCACTAGATCTCTATCCTAAAGAGAGTAAAGATAGTGGGAAAAGACCTACTTGTACAAAAACATTTATAACAGCTCTTTTTGTGGTGGCAAAAAATTATAAACTGAAAAGATGTCCATCAATTAGGAAATGACTTAACAAGATGTAGTATATAATTGTAATGGAATGTTGTTATGCAATAAGAAATGGCAGACAGGACAATCACACACACAAAAAAAATCTCAAAAGATCTATATGGAATGATGCAAAGTGAAGTGAGCAGAACCAGGAAAATGATGTATACAGTAAAAGCAAAAATATATGATGATCAATTGTGAATGACTTAACTATCATCAGAAATATAAGAATTGAGGGGAGCTTGGTGGCTCATTGGATTAAGAGCCAGGCCTAGAGATGGGAGGTCCTGAGTTAAAATCTGGCTTCAGATACTTCCTAGCTGTGTGACCCTGGGCAAGTCACTTAACCCCCATTGCCTAGCCCTTACTGCTCTTTTGCCTTAGAAACAATACACAGATTCTCAGACAGAAGGTAAAAAAGGTTTAAAAAAAAAAAAGAAATGGAAGGATTTAAGACAACTCCACTCATGAAGTAAAAGGTCATTCATCCCATAGAAAGAACTGATGGAGTCTAAAGGCAGATCGAAGAGTACCATTCTTCTCTTTAGTTCCTTCATGAATTTTTCTCCAGTGTTAGTAATACATGTCTTCTTTTACAATTTGATAAACATGGATATGTTATTGTAGGATAGCACATGTACAACTTATATCATGATACTTGCTGTCAGATCAGGGGAGCTATAGGAGGGAGGAGGAGAACACGGATTGCTAAATGCCAGAAAATGATTACTAAAATTGTATCTACATGTAATCTGGAAAAAAATATAAATTTTTAAAAAAGGCAACCTCTTGCTTAGCTAGTTTTGCCCCCGCACTAATCCATCCCTTACTGCCCTTTTAAAAAAATCTGTGTGACCTTAGGCAAGTCACTTAACCTCAGTTTCTTCAACTTTAAAATGGGTTTGTAAATACTTAGCACAATGCCTTGCACATAGTAGGTGCTATATAAATGCTTGCATTTATGGACTATTTACATTAAATAATTTTAGTTTATTAAATGCTAACTAGATCAATATCTGTGGATGTGTGAATCCTCTTCTAAGCTCTAAATTCCATAATGACCTAGAATGAGTCTGATTTTACTTTGTATCTCCCCATCCTCCTTCCTAACCCTTCACCTTTATGTTATACATAATAAATAATGTCTCAGTGTTTGTTAAATGAAATAATGCCAGAGCAGTGTGCAGGGCTCTAAGGAAACAGTCTCAGGAACAGGGGGCTGGTAATTTTTGAGTAAAATTTGAAATAGGTAGAAATTAGACATGTTATTTGTGGTGTAGTGGAAACAGCATCAAGCTTAGGTAGGAGTCTAGAAACCTGGATTCTAGTCCAGTCTCTACCATTTATTTGCTAGCTGGTCTTGGCCAAATCAAGAGAGAAGGGAAATCCTTTCTGTTTGTTTTCATCTTGCCATATCACAGATTAGTGTCCAGGATCCAATATTATAATGCACTTAAAATTCTTTGCAATTATAAAGTGCTATGCATGGGTAAAATATTACTACTGATATTCACTCAATTCCATTTAATTTCATTTGAGTACCTATAATTTCCTTTCTCATCAAAACTCTTTTTAAAAACAAAACAAAGCAAAACAAAACAAAACAACAAAAAACCTTTACCTTCTGATTAAGTATCAATTCTAAGACAGAAGAGTGGCAAGGGTTAGGCAATTGGAGTTAAGTGACTTGTCCAGGGTCACACAGCTAGGAAGTGCCTGAGGTTAAATTTGAACCCAGGACCTAGTTTACTAGAAATTACTAAATGAATAGAAATCCATAATTTGAAAGGATAGGGAAGAGACCTCTAATCAAAATGAGCATTTCCTAGTCAAGCACCATAATTCAAAAATCAGAATCTCCCCTGAATGTATAGGGGTCAGAGGAGTCCAGGAAGAGTAATAAAGGGTAGTGTTGGTGTTATGGGTATATTTCAGCTCAAAGGCAACGCAGTTTATCTCAGGTTGAAGAACACAATCCAGGCCTGGCACTCTATTCACCCTGCCACTTAGTTGCCCTCAGAATAATGTTTTTCAAAGGCACCAAAATAAAATATTGAGGATAACAAAGGAGACTAATTATAATAAAAAGTTTTCCATTATATCAAAATGTAATATTAGTAATAATAGGGAGCATTTCTATAGAGCCTAAAGGTTTTTTAAATTTTTGTTACATTAAAGTTTCTAAATAGCTTTCTCAGTCCCATCCCTGTACTAGAGAAGGCACTATCTGATGGATATATATATATATAAACTAGGTCTTGCTTGTTATTTATCAATTCTTTCCCTGGAGGTAGGCATACACAGATCGTTCTTCAAACAATATTTTTGTTGCCATATACAATGTTCTCCCAGTTTTGCTTGTTTCTCTCTTTATAATTTCATAGAGGTCTTTCCACATTCCCCTAAAATTAACCTGCTCATCATTTCTCTTTTTTAATTAATTAATTTGTTTCTCATGTTAAAATTCCTAGGTATCTCCCATCAACCCTCTACTCCCTGCACCAGAGAAAGCATCATTTGACCCCCCAAAATTCATGTACATATAAAACAATTTCTTTCTTGTTTTTATTTATGAGTTCTTTGTCTGGAAGTGGACATATACAAGCTATTCTTCAAACAATATTTCTGTGGCATATTCAAAGTTCTCCTGGTTCTGTTCTTTCACTTTTCATAAATTCATGTAGGTCTTTCCATGTTTCTCTAAAATAATGTGTTCATCCTTTCTTATGACACAGCAGCACTCTCTCATCACAATCACATGCCACAAACTAACCAGTTATTTCCCAATTAATGGACATCCCCCCATGAATTTGCTGCTACCACAAAGAGAGCTGCTATAAATATCCTAGAACATAGAGGTTCTTTTTCTTTTTCTCTGACCACCTTAGGAAACAGATTTAGTAGTGGCATTGCAGGATCAAAGGGTATTCATGAGTTGGACGTAATTCCAGATAGCTCTCCAAAATGGTTGGATCATTTGCAGATCCACCAACTGCTCATCAGCGTCCTTATTTTTTTCACATCCCCTCCAACAATCATCATTTTTGACCTTGTATCAGTTTAGCTTTTAAAAATATTAACTCATTTTATTCTTGCAACAACCATGGGTGGTAGGTGCTATTATCTCCCTTATTTTATAGATGGGGAAACTGAGGCAGGTATTCATCAAATGACTTGCCCAAGGTCACATAGCTAGTCAGTGTCTTGAGTCTGGTTGTGAACTCAGGTTTTCTTGATTCTAGGTTCATCTATCCACTGTAGCACCTAGCTGCCTCCTATTGAAAAATAAAAAATAAAAAATTTCATGGACCCCAAGTTAAGAATCTCTCCCTGTACTACATATTTCATACTGTCTTTCTTTAATAGATATTGATAAAAATAGGGAAATGAACATTAATAAAGCAATTTTAATTGAACGCAAGAAAATAAAAAGCATATAGAAGGTAAAACAAATAGAGCAATTTGTTACTATATTATTAATTTAACTTTATATCTGTTTCTTTTTTAAACCTATATTATAGAAGTTTACATACTTACACAATCGCGTTTCACATTCTTTGTAGATGGAAATGTTAGTGATTTTATGTTCATAATAAAAAAGAAAATTGTATGTAAAGAAAAAGTTCTATCTGTTGCTCTACTAGTGCCTCATAGCACCTGCTGCCTTATAATGTTAGCTGGTTACCTAGCTAGAAGTGCCATCTCTGCATTTAGACACATAAACCTGAAGGTGAAACTGGTGTCTTTATATTTCTTTGTATCTCCTAGGCACTAAAGGTGCTCAATAAATGCCAGAGGATGCCACAACAATAATAATGGCATTCATACATGCTATATCCATATATATTTATTATACATATATATTATTATATTTTATGTGCTAAGTGGCACAGAGGATAAAGAACTGGGCTTGGAATCAGAAAGACTTATCTTTGTGAGTTCAAATCTGGCCCCAGACACTTACAGGTTTTGTGACTTTGGACAAGTCATTTAACCCTATTTGCCTCAGTTCCTCAACTATAAAATGAGTTGGAGAAGGAAATGGTAAACCATTACAATATCTTTGCCAAAAAAAAAAAACCAAATTGGGGCATGAAGAATTGATCACGACTGAAACATCTTGACAACAATAACATTTATATAACACTATTTGCCAAGCATTATGCTGAGTACTTTATAATTAATTAATAAGTTCATTTAATCCTCACAATAACTCTGAGAAGCAAGTGCTATTATTATCTCCATTTCCCAGATGAGGAAACTAAAGCAAACAAGGGTTAAGTGACTTGCCCAAGATCTATCATATAGGCTAGATTCAAACTCAAGTCTTCCTAACTCTAGGTCCAGCCCTCTATTACCCTACCTAGGAGAAGATAGTAATCCATATTACTATAGGGTTGTTTCCCTCACAATAACGTTATGGTGTAGAAATTACAAATATGATTTTGCCCATTTTATAGATGAGTAAACTGAGGCTCAAAGAAGTGATGTGGTGAGCCAGAATATGAAGCCAGGTCTTCTCATTCCAAGTCCAATGCCCATTCCTCGCTACCATATTGATCATGAGGAAGAAGTTCAATAGCTTTTCTATTTTTAAAGTTGGATCTTTAGTCTTGACTCAGTGCATATCATGGAGCTTCTATAAGCACTCACACTTGGGTGCCTCAGAGGAGGGCAACTGAGGTCGAAAGCCTTTACAGGAATTGCACAAGCCAGCATCACGTAAGCTTTGTTAACATTAACTCACCCTTGGCACCAAATGAATAACAGTTACCAGAGCTGCTTTTCTAATGAATCCCATTTTGACCTTCCCATGAGTTCAAGCTTCTATGTCCCTCACTCAGACCAAGACACAGACTTGTTGTGTCCTCAGCAAAAGCATCTTAGTAGCCCCTCTAACTCACGGGGTTAGGAGAGCACTTAGTGTAAATGATCATCTGATCACTCACTTAAATCAGGTAGAAAGAAGTATGTGGGGATAGGCATCAAGGGAGAAGTGGATAACTTCTGATGATGATGGGATGGTTTTCATTTTCCGTGTTCACAAGAAATTAAAATAGTATTTCTATTATCATATGCAACATTCTCCCAATTTTGCTTGTTTTACACTTCATAATTTCACAGAGGTCTTTCCATGTTTCCCTAAAATTAAAATGTGCATTATTTCTTTTTTTAAAAAATCAACTAATTAGTTATGCTTCTTTCTCAAGTAGGAGATTTTTAGCTCTGTCAAGCATCTCCCTATTCTGTGTATGTTGTGGCACAGTTATTGGTACAGTGGAAACCATGTGTGACTTGTGAGTCAGGAGACTTAAGCTTGAATCTTTGCTCCTACACTTTTTAGCTTTATGATTTTTAGTAAGTCTCTTTACCTTTAAAAATCTTAGTTTCCTCATCTGTAAAATGAGGTTAACAAGCCATACTATTCTATCTCACATAGGGAGTAAGTAGTACAAGTCAATCAATTAGTCAACAACTATTTATTAGTTAATCATTTCTTTTTTTTTTAGAAAAATTTTCCGTAGTTACATGATTCATATTCTTACTTTCCCCCTCACCCCCCATAGCTGATCCACATTTCCACTGATTTTAACATGTGTCATCTATCAAGACTTATTTCCATATTGTTGATAGTTGCATTGGTGTAGTTGTTTCAAGTCTACATCCCCAATCATGTCCTCCTCAACCCATGTGTTCAAGCAGTTGTTTTTCTTCTGTTTCCACTCCTGTAGTTCTTCCTCTGAATGTGGGTAGCATTCTTTTCCATAAATCCCTCAGAACTGTCCTGGATCATTGCATTGCTGCTAGTACAGAAGTCCATTAACCATTTCTTATTAATCAATGTGTCAGGCTCTGTGCTAAGATCTAGAGTTACAAATAAAGGCTAAAAAAATGAAGAGACCCAGAGTCTCAGGTGGGGGGTAGGGACAGGACAGAGTCCAAACAAGTTGATACAAATGATATATACAGAATAATTGGGAGATAATCAATACAGAGAAATCACTAGAATTAAGGGGAATAAGGAAAGGCTTCTTGTAGGAGGTGAAATTTTAGTTGAGACTTGCATGAAGCCAGGGGAATAAGGAGAGAGGGATGAGGAGGGAGAAAATTCAAAGCACTGGAGAACAGCCAGTGAAAATGGAGGTTGAGAGTTAGAGTATCCTGTTCAAAGATGCCGTTATCACTGTTATTGCAAAATGGGGAAGAATAAGGTATAAGAAGACAGGAAAGGTAGAAGGGGTCAGGTATGAAGGACTTTGAATACAAAACAATATTTTATACTTGATGCTGGAAAATCAGCCGAATTTCAACATTAAGGATATTAAGAAGTTTTAAAAGGTGTGAATTATTGCTTTATATATGTATATAAATGTATACACACATATACATATAATGTATTTATCTCTTTATGAACATATATTCTTGCAGTAGAATGTAAGTTCCTTGAGGACAAAGGCTGCCTTGCTTTTGTATTTGTATCAATACACAGTAGCACACAGTAGGCACTTAATAAATGCTTACTGTTCACTTAGAATGCCAGTTTTCTTAGAATCATAAAAAAAGTAGTTAGAAATAATCTATTCTAGCCCCTACCAGAAGCAAGAATTCTTTCTACAAGTATCATCTTTAAAAGGTGTCATTTAACAGGGAATATATTATTTCCTGAGGAAGTCAAACTGATGCCTGAATTGCTAGAATTTTTAGAAAGTTCTTTCTTATATTGAGCCAAAACCTGCCATTCAACTCCTCCCTGCATTACCTCTAGTACTTGCCTCTAAGGTCAAGAAGAACAAAATCTATTCTCTCTTCCAATTGGAAAGCCTGTGAGTTGAAAATAGCTATTGTGTCCCTTCTAAGCTTTCGAGAAAGAAAGGAAGGAAGGAAGGAAGGAAGGAAGGAAGGAAGGAAGGAAGGAAGGAAGGAAGGAAGGAAGGAAG
>NC_058131.1:505327246-505446189 GCF_016433145.1 Gracilinanus agilis | reverse complement strand
AGAAAGAAAGAAAGAAAGAAAGAAAGAAAGAAAGAGACGGAAGGAGGGAGGGAGGAAGGAAGGGAAGGAGGTGTTGTGAGGAAGATTATTTAGTTATTAGCTTAGTATTAGTATTAGACCTAGCAGGAAGGGCTGGAGAATTCCAAGATGGAATGAAGAAGCAGGAAGTGTCTTCTTGCTCACTGAGAGAGTCTCCATGGTGGTTGGGGCAAGCAGCAATTGACCCTAGGAGACACCAGTGATCCTGTGGAAAGACCTTCACCTACTTGTGGGAGATTTTGGTAGAGACTACTAATCCCAACCTGAGTTGCAGATCAACTTGGACTGGGTCAGCTCCCAGAATCTACCCACCTGGAAGAGTACAGCAGGTGGTCCTGGAGGAGCAGAAACACCACTGGAGTGAGGCTGGACACTACTGTGAGGATATCCACTTCAGTCTTTGCTAGTCTCTGTGCCCTGTCTTACTTAGGTCTCAGTTAGTATAGATAAGTCCCTTCCCTGACCCTGGGTTTGCCCTTAGTCTGAAGAGTGTAGTTACCCCCATTCCCATCCTTATTCTTAGTTGTCCCTGATTAAAAGTGTTATAAAACCCTTGCCTTTACTTTGCTGGTTTCCATAGGCCTAGACTAGATACTGCAGTGTGGCAGTTGGGCCCAACTGCCACTTCAGGAACAGTTACCTCCTAAGTAGTTAAACCTGGTCTCCCTACCTTGTTTGGTCCTGTCATCTGTCATTCCTGTCACCCTCACACCCTTCTGGACCCACATTTTAATATTTAAGGCTACTTCCCTGGTGTTACGATTAAAAATAATAAAGACTGATATAAATATAGAAATTAGTAGTTTAATTAAAACCATGCTGATAGAGATAAAAATCTTTAGACCACGTGCCTGTAAGTATTCAAACTGCTGCCTCAGCCATTTTTACCTTTCATCTCTTCCCGCACCTGCTAGCTAAGAGAGGCACTTCCTCCTCACCCAGGAGATTTAACCCCTCTCTTACATCATCATACTTCCTGTTTGCCATGAGGAATCATGGGAAATGTAGTTTCAAAGTCTCTCACATGTCCATAGGAAATATATAACATACTTTTAAATGGCATCTCCCAAATTCCAATTATACACTGGTTATCCCTATTATCGTTTTGGTGACCCAGATGGCTGGGAAGGAAGAAAATGAAATGCTTCAGTATGTTTCAGTCTGCATCCAGATTCCAGGTGTTTCTTGGAGAGTAGATGACATTTTTCATGATGAGTCTCTGGAATTGTCTTCTATTACTGCAATGCTGAAAATAACTAGATCATTCACAGTTGTTCATCAAGAAATATTGCTATCCCTGTGTACATTGTTCTTCTGGTTCTGCTCACTTCACTTTGTATCAATTCATGTAAGTCTTTCCAGGTTTTTCTGAAGTCATCCTCCTTATTATTTCTTATAGCACAATAATATTCCATCACTATCATATAGCACAACTTGTTCAGCTATTCCCCAATTGACAACCCCTCAATTCCTAATTCCTTAATACCTTAAAAAACTGCAATAAGGGGCAGCTGGGTAGCTCAGTGGAGTGAGAGTCAGGCCTAGAGACAGGAGGTCCTAGGTTCAAACCCGGCCTCAGCCACTTCCCAGCTGTGTGACCCTGGGCAAGTCACTTGACCCCCATTGCCCACCCTTACCAATCTTCCACCTATGAGACCGAAGTACAAGGGTTAAAACAAACAAAAAAAAACTGCAATAAATATTTTTGTACAAATAGGGCTTTCCCCTCCTTTTTAAAAATCTTTTTGGGATACAGAACTATTAATACTATTGATAGATCAAAGGATATGCACAGTTTTAGAGTCCTTTGAGGATAGTTCCAAATTGCTCCCCAGAATGGTTGGATCAGTTCACAGTTCCACCAACAGTATGTTAATATTCCTATTTTTCCACAACATTTATTATTTTCTTTTTCTGTCACATTAGTCAATCTGATAAGTGTGAGGTGGTACCTCAGAGTTGTTTTAATTTGCATTCCTCTCATCAAAATTTATTTAGAGCATTTTTTCATAAGACTATAGATAGCTTTGATTTCTTCCTCTGAAAACTGTCCCCATCTTTTGACCATTTATCAATTAGATAATGGCTTTTATTTTTATAAATTTAACTTAGTTCTCTATATATTTAAGAAATTAATCCTTTATCAGAGAAACTTGCTACAATTTTTTTCCACAACTTTCTGCTTTCTTTGTTACTTTGGTTGTATTTGTTTTGTTTCTATAACCCCTTTTTAAATTGAATAATCCAAATAATACATTTACATTTTATAATGCTCTCTACCTTTTGATTGGTCCTAAATTCTTCCCTTATGCTTAGATCTGACAGGTAGACTATTTTATGCTCCTCTAATGTATTGATGGTTTTACCCTATATGTTTAGATCATGTACCCATGTTGACGTAATCTAGGTATATGGTATGAGATGCTGGTCAGTTTCTGCCATAGCATTTTCCAATTTTCCCATTAGTTTTCATCAAACAGTGAATTCTTGCCCCCAAAAGTTTGCTTTTTTGATTTATCAAACACTAAATTTCTATAACTTCCTATCCATCTAGTACTTGGGCAATTGATCTTTTGAACCCAGGTTCAGGACTTTACATTTAAAGTCTGTTAAATTCCACCTTATTAGTTCCAATATAGAAGCATATGATACTATAAGCTGGAAGGGTCTTTGAAGGTCACCAAATATCACAAGAGAAACTTGCACTCAGGGAAGTCCAAGATAACATAATTAGTTAATGGCAGAGCTAAGAACTAAAATCATGAAGTCTTAAAATTCAGGCCAGTGCTCTTGATTATGAAGAGACATCAATGTCATGGAGCAAAATATTCAACATAATTTCAGGATTTTATAGACCTAGATTATGGCCTGAATTCTCTGCCACTCCTACTCCTAACTGACCCATATTTGAAGAGAGAATTTGTCATAGATATGCCACTTTCTCATTCCCTTACAACATTATCTCCTTCCATCACAGGAACTTGGAGAGCAGGGGACTCAATTAACTGGCAATTCCTTCTGTCATCCTATGCCTAGCAAATTTTTCTTCAACCCCTGTGGCATATTCAATGTCCTTCTGCATGAAAACCCTCTCCTCCTCTCCCTTCACCTTCACATGATTTCTTGGATATTAAAACTCTATTGCTAGGAAACTGTCCTCCATCTTTGAACTCTTAAAATTTATTTAAAATCTATTTAGTTGCATTCAGGGAAAGTTTGCTCTCTGGATCATCCCTGACCACTTTTTTCAGTGTATGCCATCTGTATCGAGCTGTTCTTCTTCAGGTATTTTGCCCTGCCTCCTTCCTTGACTGTTCTGGCCCTAGTAATTGGGTCAATAGGATAAATTGGCGCATTCTCAACTTTCCACCACCATTTCCAAACTGCCCGAATTAGGGAACATTTACCAAAATTGAGGGCTCTCTATGTGAGCTCCTGCATATGATGGCAAAGGTCTCTCCTAATGAGTTATTATATGGCAGTTCAGTGTCCACACTAGGAAAAAAAGGAAAAGTCCTAAAGACAAGACATACATGTCTAAAACAGATTTATGAAAGAATATTCTGTATGATCAACTGACACTTTATAAGGGCTAGAAACAGGAGTAGCCCTCAAAATCTACATTGGAATTGGGACAATGGCAAGTCAGCTATAAATATGGCTTCTCGACTTTCCCTCCTCACAGAGAAAGAGTCTCATTTTTGAAACATATTAGAGGTTCTTCCTCTTTTTCAGGGCTTCCAAGATGATTTGTAGAACAAAATATTTTATGCTACCTCTGTTTCCAGATCTAAGTTTTGGGATGTTTAGACACAGTAATTGTTTGAGAGGGAAGAGAGAATAAAAAAGAAATGCTTCTTTGTTTGGTCAAAGTTATTTAACAAGGAAGATATGGAAAGTCTTATTTATGGTGCAGGATGGTATAGAGCTATCTGGGCCCAGATGGATGCTTCATCTGTGAAGTTATTGGGAAAAGAGATTGACCCCTTCTTTACCGGTTTCAGGGACAAAATGTAGACAACAAGAAAGAATAATTATAGAATACATGCCAAGCGCTATGAGCATAAATTTTCCCAAGGGGTTTTATTTCTTAAATTATCCAATAAAATGCCAGAACAATAGCTTTGGGGCATTCTCTCAAGAGAAGAATCAAAAGTATTATGAAGATGCTTATATTCCCCTCCCTTCCATCCCATATATGAAATACAGCCTCAGATTCCATAGGGGAAGAAGAATAAATTTCTAATACACAAAATCCTAATAAAAGGTTTACTTCTTATAACAGAAGATTGAGATGAATTTGTGTGAACTGTCTTTGGAAATGTCATACACAAACAGTGCTAGGTTCTTGTTTGTTTTGTTTTATCATCCTGGGAAAGTCTAAAAGATTCTTGAAAGGGACTAAATGTGCATAGACAACATATAGGAAAATTGGGAAGAAAACATGGATCAAACATGGATTTGAAAAAAGAGAGAAAAAAGATCCCTAACAAACATTTTTGGAGAGTATGAATAATATTTTTTAATGATGAGGTCCATGATCTATTTTTTAAAAACAGTTCAGCCAAACTAGCCAATACAATCCGGGGTCTAATAGTATATGCTTGTATCTTTAGAACTGCATTCTTAGGAATCTGCAATACCTTTTTGGCTGGCCATTGGATCTGATCTATCATTTATTTCCCTACCTTTTCCAATTTACTCTTCCCATATCTTACTTAGACTTTAGAATTTGCTCAGTTTCTGTGTTTCAACCTCTAGAATGGAATCATTAATTACTCTCAATATTCCTAGCATTTTTAGTTTCAGAAACAAATTTCTTTTTGCTAGTCAGAGTCAGGTCCTTTGCTGCTTCCTCCAGTTTTTGAGGGATGGAATTATCATTAATACAAGTCACAAATTTATCAGTAAGGCAAGGATTGAACTGGAACCACATATGACAGAAGAGAAGAGTGTTGATTAAAAAAAAAGAAGAAGAAGAAAAAAGTTCAACAGCAAAACACACAGTGAAAATACAAGAGCCCTGGGAAAGTATAGAGCTATGACAATAGTAACCACAAGCTTCCAAGAAGGAACAGCCTTTAAGACTACACTTGCTAACAGCACATAGGATAATGCAGACAAAGACATTCCAGGACTACAGCTCCTACAAGATCCTGAGAAAAAGACAGGCTTTGGTAGTGCTGACAGCACCCCTAAGAGCAGAAATGGAGGACTGAATTGAATCATTAATCCTGCGGGAGCTCCTAATAGTAACTAGGACTGTAATAGAAGTGTGTATAAAATTTCCAAAATCTTCTAGACAAGGAGAAAGCAAAGACTATCCACAGACTTAAATAAAACCAGGATTCCAGGACCATGCAGTTTTAGGATAAAGAGAACAGAGAGAGATCTATGAGTCCACAAGGAAAAGAAAGGAAGAAAGGGAGAGAGGTGAGGGGAGAAAGCGGGAAGAGGAAGGATGAGAGTGGAAGAGAGGGAGAAAAGGGGAGAGAGAGAGTCAGAGACAGAGAAGTTCATAGTAGTCCGCCCAATAGGGAGAAAGCCAGAGCCAGATTTTCCAGCAATTTCAGAGTAGGGAGGACTACAATATCCAACATCCCTAGGGATAAAGATAGGACCAGGACTACAATTCCCAACTCCCCCCAAGGTAGCGAGAGATAGGACTATAGACCCCAGAATTTCCTGAGCAACGAAAGAACCATTACTACAGCTCACAGCTAGAGGTGGGGTCAGGAATACAATTCCCAGAATCTCTCGGCACAGCGATACAGGAGCAGGGGGAAAAGCTCCCAGCAAACCTGGGCTATGAATACAGCAAAGCCTACAGCATCCAGAGACCCCCTGAGCAAAAATACAGCCAGGACTACAGCTCCCTTCAATTTATGGGTACAGTCACAAGTATAATTCCCAAGATCCCTCAGAGTTTTTTGGTTAGCTCTAAAACTAGAATTCCCAGCAGCGCCTGGGGTAGGACTACATCCACATCTACAGGTCTCAGCAGCCCCAGAGTGGGATATAGCCAAGGCTAGGACTGTGACTGAGCAAAAACACAGTCCCAAGGACAGCTCCCATCAACACAAGGGGATAGAGCTATGACTACAACTCCCAGCGCCCTTCACTAGAGAACTGGTTCCAAGCCTTCAGCTTCCAGGAAAACAATCAGAACTACAAGTCCCAGCTGCCCCTGAGGTAGTAAACTAGCCAAGAGTAGGCAGAGAAAACTGTAGACTCACGATTCAGCCACCAGTGGCTAAAGCTGCCAAGGTCTGTTCCCCAACCCCAGAGAAGAAGGAAGGAGGGAAGAGAAAAAAACCATGACTTCATTTTCTAGTATGTAATCATGGGCAAGTCACTTAATTCTATTGGCCTCAGTTTCTTCGTCTGTAAAAGAAACTGGCGAAGGAAATAGCCATCTACACCCTATCTTTGCCAAGTAAACTCCAAATGGGGCCATGAAGAGTCAGACACAACTAAAACAACTGAACAACAAGTAATAATATAAAGGGAAAACAACTTTGAAAGATCTTAGAACTATGATTCATTTAATGACAAACCAGTACTCCAGATCCCTAAAGGCAAAGCATGCTCCCCACTTCCTGACAGAGATGTGATAGACTCAAAATACATTATGAGCTATACATTCTTGGATGTAGCCAATGAAAAGATTTGCTTTGCTTGACTATACTTATTGATTATAATTCATTTTTATTTATGTTTTATTCAGCTAACAAAGGGGAAAGTAGAAGAGACAACATTTTTCAATGTTCATTTATTTTTATTAATTTTACATTATAAATAAATACTTTTTAAAAAGAAAGCAGCTTAAGTTGCATGTCTTTGCTGTTCAACATTCTGGAAAATGATGCATTCAGCTAGTACCATTCACAGTAGTGGTCCCATCTTCCCTACTAAATCCCACTGCTTTCCACTTCTTAAGTCAGGCTGAATTCCTCATGTTCTATATTTGTCATTCTTAATCCTGTCCCCATTCCCACTTTTAGTCATCTTTTTTGTTCCCCTTCAAATGCCCTCCCTGTTCCGTTTATTCTATCCAAATTCTGCCCCTCCTTAATGGGTAAGCCTTTAGTGACTACTCTAACCTACATGTGGGTATTCCCTCCAACAGTGCAGATCACAACTTCTCCATGCCTTCTTGTCCAGTTGATTCTTTGTCATATGTATTCCACCATCCTGGGAGCAAGCTCCCTTTGGGATGTCACCAAGTTTCAGGCTGATTTGCTTTGGATGCTCTGAGCTTCCAGCTTTGAGCAAGAAAAAGGAAGAGACCAACACTACGTCTAATTACTGAAGGAAAAGACTCTGGTCTGTCTTCTCAGCTTGCTCCACTGGATACTGCTGGAAAACTCCTAGGTTGAGATCCAAGACTCTCTCTTGTGAACTTAGATATCTTACTCTCAAAAGGAGAGCTTCTTTACTCTGTATTTTTTAGTATGTATTCTCCTTTGCAGGCCATCCCTAATTTCTGTTTTGCTATGATTTGCATAAATGAGCTTCTTTGCTATTATAAATGTGTATTCATTGTGAAACTGGCATTTAGTAGGAAAGGGCCAAGTCTTGGATGCAGAGCTTAGGGTTCTTCTGCCCCACCAAAATGACAAAGCAATCAGAAATTAGAAATTAGTCTGATTATATCTCCTAAACTAATAATAGTTAAAGGAATACATAAATATACTTCAAGAGCCTCTTTCTGAGAACAGAGCAGCTTCCAGCTTCAATCTTGTGGAGATTAAGATTAATATGCAAAAGCTAAGTATTATATTTTATAAAATTTATTAATAATAACTAAAGTAAGACAACTATCTAACCCAGCCTGCTCACAAGAGCAAAAAAAAAAGAGGGGGGGGCGGGAGTGAGAAGCTACAGAACTTATAAAACAATAGCATGACCATGCAAATGTGGAGACAAGGAAGAGATTAAAGGGAATTTTGGGAAATACTAAGGGACTTCTGGAGAATGAAGTCCAAAGGTTCAAAATCTCCTTTTGTACAATCTCCTGCTTCTCTTCCTGGCATGAATTAAAGTTTCCCTTGGAGAAGGGTGGGCAGAGAAGAGTCTAGAGATATTTAGTCTACCCTTCTTCAAGCCACACAATGACAGCCCCAAACCATATGTGGGTTCTCTTTAGATGTGGGACTCTTACTTTAGTATTAATACATTTGAGAAGAATTTAAAGATAGTAATAATATCTCCAAAAAATTTTATTGTACTTTTCCCAATTGCATGTAGAAGCAACTTTTAACATTTGTTTTCTGATATTTTACAAACCAAATTCTTTCCCTCTCTTTCTCCTCTCTGAGAGGTAAGCAATCTGATATGTTATATGTGTGCTATCATACAATACACATTTTCATATTTGTCATGTGAAAAAAGACACATCACACATATAAGAAAAAACTCACAAAGAAAAAAAAATGGTATGCTTCAATCTGTATTCAGGTTCCATTAGTTCTTTCTTTGGTTGTGGATAGCATTTTTCATCATGAGCCGTTTGGAATTGTCTTAGATCACTGCATTGCTGATAATAGCTAAGTCATTCACAGTTGATCATTGTACAATGTTTCTGTTACTGTATAATGTTCTCCTGGTCCTGCTCACTTCATTTTGCATCAGTTCAAATGAAGTCTTTCCAAATTGTTCTGAAATCATCCTGTTCATCATTTCTTATGGCATAATAGAATTCTATTAATAATAATAAAAGCTTACATTTATAGAGTACTCTAAGGTTTACAAAATATTTTATGAATATTATTTCATTCTTACAACACCCTGGGAGGTAATTGGTGCTATTATTATCCCCATTTTACAGATAAGAAAACTAAGGCATATAGCAGTTAAGGGATTTACCTGGGGTCACACAGTTTATAAGTATCTGAGATAGTATTTGATTTTAGTCTTCTGAACTTCAGGTCCAACATATTCACTCTGTCACCCAGCTGCCTCACAAGGAGCTTCAATTGTGTTGGAAATAACTTTAGATTTCAGGATAAACATTTGGTCCTTCTTTAGTAGGTAATGGGGCATCATTAAAGACTCTTTGGCATATATAAACTAAGTATGCTTTTTTTTTAATTTTTATTTTTTCCATATTAGTTTCTTCACATCTATGTGAATGTGTCTCTAAAAATGCTTTTTTTTTGCCTACTGTTTTTTGCACTATAATTTACATTTTATTTTAATTAATAAAAGTCCATTTTCTCTCCTTCCCACCCCCATTGAAAGACAATAATGAAACAAAACCTTTGAAACAAATATGTAAAATCAAGCAAAGCAAATTCTCATACTTGTCATGTCTGAAAAAATGTCTAAGTGCAAACTGAGTGCATTGCCTTTCTTTCAAGGAGGTTTTTACCCAGTGCTTTAAGAATCAATTTGTTTGAGTTTACTGTTCCTTTCCTTAGCAAGCTGCAAAGTACAAATTATCTTACTTCTAACTCTGAGCACGTATAGTTGAAGTAGGAGGAGAGAGGAACTGATAGATTAGTAAGAAGAAATTCCAGGTACGAAAACTTGAAAACAATCTTGCAGAAATTAGATTTAGATCAACATCCCACATAGTAAATTCCAAATAAATATGTGACCTAAATACAAAAGGTCATAATAGAAACATGTTAGAGAAGAAGGTAAAGAGATACCTTTCATCACTAAGGAAAGAGAAAGAGTTCTTGCCCAAATGATGGAGAGAACTGACAAAAAAAGGTAAATTTTATTTACACAAAATTGTTTTTTTTTTTAACATTCAT
This sequence comes from Gracilinanus agilis, assembly GCF_016433145.1. Classification (NCBI taxonomy): domain Eukaryota; kingdom Metazoa; phylum Chordata; class Mammalia; order Didelphimorphia; family Didelphidae; genus Gracilinanus; species Gracilinanus agilis. The sequence goes on along the minus strand of NC_058131.1, from coordinate 505,436,386 downwards.
TTAAAAATTTTTTGAGTTCCAAATTCTTTCTCCCTATAACTCCTCCCCTGATCATGGGAAAGTCAAACAATATGATACCTATTATATATAATTACATGAAATTGAAAACATTTCGCATAAACAAAGTCAAAACAGAAACAGAACAATTGACAAGAGGGAAAAGCTTTGGAACAAATTTCTTTGGTAAAGATCTAACGTACAGAAGAGTTAACCAATACAAAAATATAAGAACATGTGCCATTCTCCAATAGATAAATTGCCAAAGGATATGAAAAAGCAGATCTCAAAAGAAGAAATGAAAGCTATTAACAACCATATGAAAAATGATTGATGTCACTAGAAATAAGGGAAATGCAAGTTAAAACAATTCTGAGGGGGGCAGCTGGGTAGCCCAGTGGATTGAGAGTCAGGCCTAGAGACAGGAGGTCCTAGGTTCAAATCCGGCCTCAGACACTTCCCAGCTGTGTGACCCTGGGCAAGTCACTTGACCCCCATTGCCTACCCTTACCACTCTTCCACCTATAAGTCAATACACAGAAGTTAAGGGTTTAAAATTAAAAAACAAACAAACAAACAAAAACAATTCTGAGGTTCCACCTCAGACCTATTCATTTGTCAAAGATGACCAAAAAATTTTGTTTGTTCTTCCCTCTGAAGCTTATTTTACATATTTATTTATTTATTAAACCCTTACCTTCTGTTTTGGAATCAATACTGTGTATTGGTTCCAAGGCAGAAGAGTGGTAAGGGCTAGGCAATGGGGGTTAAGTGACTTTACCAGGGTCACACAGCTAGGAAGTGTCTGAGACCAGATTTGAACTCAGGACCTCCCATCTCTGGGCCTGACTCTCAATCCACTGAGCCACCCAGCTGCCCCCTGAAGCTTATTTTAAAATATATGGGGTTGGAGGGAAATAGGTGATTTAATGGATTGAGAGCCAGGCCTAGAGATGGAAAGTCCTGGGTATAAATTTGTCCTGAGATACTTTCCAGCTGTGTGACTCTGGGCAAGTCACTTAACCCCCACTGCCTGACCCTTACCACTCTTCTGCCTTGGAACCCATACATAGTATTGATTCTAAGATGGAAGGTTAGGGTTTGTGTTGTTTTTATTTCTTTTTAAACCCCAACATAGGGGTTAGTTACAGAAATCTAAAGAAACCATTGGTCTTCTAACCCCTACACTTGGATCTTGACCTAAAATAGAATATAGTTTTAAATATAGTTTCTGGTTTTGAAAGTGTAGATACTAGAAGAACAGAACAAAATTAGAAAAAAGATTAGAGAAATTAAATAGTCATAATAAATAAGTCCAGAGAAGAAGTTAGGGTCATGTTAGTTTAGGAAATATCATCCAACCTTTGGGAATGAGATTTACATAGTCATAAAGAACAATCTTGCCTTTAAATAAAATATGATTCACCAGAACAAAAACTGTGTCAGGGTCATGATCTTGGGCTAAATCTTCAATTTGCCTTTGGGTGAACTTCTCCATGGAAACCCTGACCTGCTTTAAGACCCCTGAAAAGACTTCCATTCAACTCAACTTTTCTTCAAAGAGCATTGGAACTAATGTTACAAGATTTAGATTTTTTTTATTAGCACCTGTGATGAAAGACTTTTCTGACCCATGCAATATGGTGGTGTCTCCCAAAAACTTCTCGAACAAACTTTAAATTTCCATTTCTATACAGAGATGATATTGTTGCCTATCATCAGTTGGAACCTGTTGCTGAGGTGCTTGAAGGCATGGATGAGACGCTGGAGGCTCTGGTGGAGTTTACCTTTGAAATGTCAGTGAGATTGAATCCTAGACACTGTAGGAACTGAATATGTGTATCCCACTGGTCTCTGAGGACCAGTAGCCCAAAGGAGGTAGAGATGCTAGATAGGGAGGAAAGAGCTGGATCAGAGGCTATCTTGACACCAGCAAAGTTCTCTTCCCTGGGATCTCCCTGAATGGTGACTGCATCATGGAATATGTCAGCCTGGGGGTCCTAAGATATGTAGCCAAAGTTCACAGCCCAGACAGGGGCAGCCATAGTGACAAAGTAGATGACATCAATCTAGGAAAGAACATGGTGAGAACATGACAACATGTCCAATCACTCCAGATAAATCTTCCCCATCTTAATCTCCTATAGGTTCTCAAATAACATGATTATTGCTGCCTTTACCACACTTTTATCCTGACCTCTCCTCTTCCTTGGACTATCTTCAAGATAGTCTTCCTCATCACCAACCCAAGTATGACCCTAAGTCTATCCCCTTCTATGAAGCCTTTCCTGATACTCGTGATTATGGTTCTGATTCAACTCCATTCTGTTCCTATCAATGAAAACATAATAATGAATTGTTTTATGAAAAGTCTCAGGTTCAAGTCTGAAGATCTTTGTGTGCCTTCCTTTCTATGTCTCTCTCTTTCCTCTTGTAAGCTTCCCCTCTTCCTCAGATATTCAGTCTTCACATCCTCTCCTCTTCCCATCAAATTTCTCTCAAGAAAGGATTAAAGGTGATCTAGAAATAATGTATGGCACCATAAACAAATGAGGGGAATATGGAAAAGTTTACTGTCAGACTTATGGATAAAGGAAGAATTTATGACCAAATAAGATATAGAGAACATTACAAAAAATGAAATGGATAATTTTGATTACATTAAATTTAAAAGCTTTTGTGTAAACAAAGCCAAAACCAAGATTAGAAGAGAAACAACAAATTTGGAGAAATTTTTATACCAAGTATCTCTGACAAAAGCCTCATTTCTCATATATAGAGAATTGAATCAGATTTATAAGAATACAAGTCATTCCCCAGTTGAAAAATGGTCAAGGGATATGACAGTTTGCAGAGAAAGAAATTAAAACTTTCCATAGTCATATGAAAAGAATGCTCCAAATCACTATTAATTAGAGAAATGCAAATTAAAACAATTCTGAGGTACCAACTTACCCCTATCAGATGGGTTATAGTACCAAAAAGGAAATTGATAAATGTTGGAGATGATGTGGGAAAATTGGGACACTAATACACTGTTGGTAGATCTGTGAATGAATAAAATCATTTTGAAGAACAATATGGAACTAGACTCAAAGGGCCAGAAAACTATGTATACTTTTTGACCCAGCAACATTACTACTAGGTTTGTATCCCAAAGAGATCATAAATAAGGCCAAAGGACCTACTTGTACCAAAATATTTTTAGCAGCTCATTTTGTAGTGTCAAAGAATTGGAAACTGAGGGACTGTCCAGGACTTCCCATCTTTGGTTCTGGTACTCTACCCACCGAGTCACTCAGATGTCCCTCACACTGTATATTTCAATTGGACTAGAACCAACTACTATATTTTACATAATTATAATTTCAAATTGTGCAAACTCAGATACACAAATTGGGACCAGCTTTATTAACCAAATATATCAATAGGCTATTTGTATCTTGAAATTTCAGACAGTGGAGTGGAAAAGAGAGGCAGAGGTTTGTACCCCTAAGACCTGCATGAACTAGGGCGAGTCTTTCAACCTTCCTAGGCTTCATTTTAGGGCAGCTAAGTGATGCAGAGGATAGAATACCAGGTCTGAAGTCAGGAAGATTCACTTTCCTGAGTTCAAATCTGTCCTCAGATACTTACTAGCTGTGTGACCCCGGGCAAATCATTTCACCTTGTTTGCCTCAGTTCTTCATGTGTAAAATGAGCTGGAGAAGGAAATGTCAAATTACTCCAGAATTTTTGCAAAGAAAATCCCAATGGGATCATGAAGAGTCAGACATGCCTGAAACAACTGAACAAGGCTTCTTTTTCCCTATCTATAAAATGAAGTTGATTTGGATAGTCTTAGAGGTCTTTTCCAGCTCTGAATAATATAATCTTATGCTCTCTTTTAGAAGATTTCTACCTTATCTCCTGCCACTAATGGATGATTGCAAGGAGGAGACCTGATAGGGGTTTTTTAGAAGCTTCAGGAAGTCACCAAAGCACTGGTATCTGTTGTTTGGTGGTTTGGAGGCTAGCCAGGATGTTGTGGGTGTGTACCGTTGGGGTGAACACCTTCTGAAGGACAGTTGTTGAGCATAGGGTATATTCTGATATTGTATATTTTAAGATTACCCTGAAGGGTGAAAACAAGAGAGTGAATGTAGAAGGATTCTAGTACCATGTTTGGAGCCCAACGCCTTTGAAGTTGTAATATGGTCTAAAAAACATGAGTGAATTCCATTCTGAAAGTAGAGGATTTGTCATTTAGAGAATGGTGTTCCCTATGTTGTATATACTAAAGTAAAGCTAGAAAGGTTAGAAGAATAAAAAATTAGAATTTGTCTAGTACTATTTCTTAATCCTAACTAAGCTGAATTCATTACTGGGTGGAGGAGGGAGAGCAAGAAGAGAAGGTAGGAAGATAAAATCTTTGTGGTTACTTGCAGACTTTTTGTACATCCTGTGCCTCTTTATATGGCTTTGTCAACAAGAAGCACAAGTATTTCCTCTTCTCCCTCCCACCTAAAGTCTTCTTTTCTGGCTATTTTGCTATTCAGTTGTATCTCTACTTAAGGGCACATACTTTAGCTAAGTTGATGAAGGACACAAAACTGGTGAATCTGAATCTGAAATCCATGACAGGGCCAGAAGGTAGTTTCCTGGATTTTCATAGGATTTGGAGTTTGAAAGAACCTTAGAGTCTAGCAAAGAGAGAAATGACTTACTCAAAGTCAATGAGGTAGTGACTAGTAGACCTAGGCCTTGACTCTAGGGTTTTTGATCCAAATATAACTCTCTTTTCACTACAATGCTTGTCTCAAACATATCATATAAGCAGAGTCAGATATCTCAGAATTCCGCGAAACTGAAAAGAAAGTTGAAAGGAACCAGGGAATGAGACCAGGAAGATGGCTGGCTACCTATTGGCCTAGAAATTCTCTTGAAAAGGACTTCTGATTTAATTTAAAAAAAAAAAAAAGGCATGAGAGATCACACAAGAGACTAACTCTTCCACTTTTACTCAGCAATGATCAAGGGAAAGCACCAAATTTAATATTAATCAATAATTCCAGACAGAAACATCAGTGAGTTCCTTCATCTAGCCCAGAAATACACAAAAAGATAACCAGAAACTGTGGATACCAGAGAAGTGTCACAGAAGCACTCACATTGAAGCTAGGACTAGCACAATTTAAAAGACCAGAAACCTGTAATACCACCCCAAACAAAGAAGCCTACAGCTCCATCTTGACCAGAGAAGCCTTAAATAGGAAAGAAACTCCCCAGCAACTTGATCAAGTAAGCCTCAGGGGAGAAAGGTGCCCTGATCAGAGATAGAGAATTGTAGAACTCAGTCCAGAGTCAGTGAAGTCTGACAGTTCTCTGAGCATAAACAGAAGAGAAGTGTATGACAGAAGCAGGAGCCTAGGAAAAGGGGGCAGGAACAAATAGTGACTGGATATCTCATTTAAGACTTTAGAAAGGAAACAGAGTTTGGCTCTGGTCCAAAGGCTCATATCAACTAAACTTAGAGATGTGAGTAAAGAAAAGATACTAAACAAGAAGAAGAAATATTATGGGTCAAGAATCACCTAAGAGGAAAACCCAGAAAAAGTAACTCCACAACAGCACCAAGCAGAACTTCAAAGATGAAAATGGCTTAGCCAAAAAGATTGCAAAAGTGCCTGGAAGATGTAAACTAAAAGATAAAAAATGAAATTATAAATTAAATGAACTAAATTGGAAAGAATTGGAAGGATGATGAATAACTTAGAACGAAAGGAAGTAAACTTTATCCAAATAACAGACTCTCTGGAAATTAGAGTGGAACAAAAAGAAATCATTGACTATAAAGCAAGAAATATTGAGACAAAATCTAAAGGTTGAAAAAATAGAAGGAAATATAAGTATCTACTCTCAAAAACAACTGACCTGAAGAACCCATTGAGGAGTAATCACCCAAGAATCATCAAACTATCTGAAGACCTCAACAACAACAAAAAAAAGCTTGTATATCATATTCAAGAAATCATAAATGAAAACTATAAGATTTATCAGAACCAGAAAACAAAATGAAAATTAAAAGAATACATTGATTACTTGCTGAAAGAAACCCCATAATGAAAGCTCTCAGGAATATCATAAATAAAATCCAGAAGATTTGGCAGTTACTTCTATAAAGGAGAGATTATCTGGCACATAATATTCCCAGAGGTAAATATGGTCTTGGTAACTAGACAAGGAAGGGAAAAAGCAAAGCAAGAAAATATAGACCAATATAGTCAATGTATAAATGAAAAAAACTTGTTTTTTTAAATAGCAAGGGCTACTGCAACAAATTTAAGAGAATTTGCATTATGACCAGGTTGGATTTATACCAAGAATTCAGGGTTGGTTCAATATTAGGGAAACAATGTAGGAGAGAGAGAAAGAGAAATAAGGAGAGAGAGAGAGAGAGAGAGAGAGAGAGAGAGAGATTAAATGAGCACCAATAAAGCATTAAAGAAGATGCAGAAGAGAAAAGGAAGAGCATCAGAGGGAGAATGAGACAAACACAGCAGTGTAAGGAAACCAGTTAAGTATAGTGGACATACATAACACTCTTTTTCTGTTCTTATTGTTATATAGAAATGTTCATGTTGGTGCTTGCCAAATTCAGAGCAACAAAAAATAAAATAATATAAAATTAGATTGATGTCTTAAATAATTTTAAAGCAGTCATGACCAAACAACTAGAATTTTCAAAAAGTGTATGTTTTATTTTGTTTTTAAGTTTGATGGCACAAACCCAACTAGCAGGCAAACTACACAAAAAATAGTGCAATTCAAAAAAGACATTTTCCACAGCCATCAAACCAACATATTCTTCCATGATAATTGACAAAATATGTGAAAACATTTAGGACCTGAACAAAACAATATATGCTATAGTTCTTGACATAGTAAGAACCACAGGAAGTAAAATAAAACCATCAAAGAATACAAGGAATATGAAGAACAGGAATCAAGAACAACATGGCAGAAATGATTTAAGAAAGTTATTGAACAGTACCAGATTTTAAACTGCACTATAAAGCAGTAGTCATCAAAACAATATGATACTAAAAAAAAACAACAATATGGTACTGGTGAAGAGACAGAAAGGAGGATCAGTGGAATAGACTAGGGTTAAGTGACCTTAGCAAGACAGTCTACGAAAGTGGTTCCCAAATGTTTTTGGCCTGCCACCCTCTTTCCAGAAAAAATATTACTTAGCCACCTGGAAATTGATTTTTAAAAATTTTAATAGCAATTAATAGGAAAGATAAATACACCTGTGGCCATCATGGCCTCCCTGGATCGCTGCAGCACCCACAGGGGGCAGTAGCATCCACTTAGGGAATCACTGGTCTACAATAAACCCAAACAACCCAGCTTTGGGTTCAAAAACCCACTATTTGACAAAAACTTCTGGGAAAATTGGAAAAAAAATATGGGAGAGAGTGGGTCTAGATCAACATCTCACACCCTATACCAAGATAAACTCAGAATGGGTGAATGACTTGAATATAAAGAAGGAAACTATAAGTAAATTAGGTGAGCACAGAATAGTATACTTGTCAGATATCTGGGAAAGGAAAGATTTTAAAACCAAGCAAGAGTTAGAAAAAATTACAAAATGTAAAATAAATAATTTTGACTACATTAAACTAAAAAGTTTTTGTACAGACAAAACCAATGCTACCAAAATTAGAAGGGAAGCAACAAATTGGGAAAAAAATCTTTATAATGTAACGATTAAAAATGATAAAGGCTGATATTATGAGAGAAAACAATATTTTAATTGCCATGGCCATGTTGGTAAAATATATATATGACCGCACCTGACTATATTTAAAAATGCCGCTCATCTGTATCTCCACCCATCTTCCTCCTCTCACATGCCAGAGAGCCCGCTCAGGTAGCAAAAGAGGCCATATCCAGCCCGCCCTCCAAATTTAAGCTGTGCTATACATTGGTTCCCATTGTCTCACGTTATCAGGTCAGAAACTGGAAACCCATTGGATCATGGGGAATGTAGTCTCAAAGTCCCCCACATGTCCACAGGAAGCTTGTCAAACACTACATATCTCAAGGCTATATATTTCCAAATAGAAACCCAAGTGATTTTAACTAACACAATAACAAAAAAACTCAGACAAAGGTCTAATTACTCAAATATACAAGGAGCTAAATCAATTGTACAAAAAATCAAGCCATCCCCCAATCGATAAATGGGCAAGAGACATGAACAAGCAGGCAATTTTCAGATAAAGAATCTATCAATGAGCACATGAGAAAGTGTTCTAAATCTCTAATAATTAGAGAAATGCCAATCAAAACAACTCTGAGGTATCACCTCACACCTAGCAGATTGGCTAAAATGACAACAGGGAAGAGTAATGAATGTGGGAGGGGATGTGGCAAAATTGGGACATTAATGCATTGCTGGTGGAGTTGTGAAATGATCCAACCATTCTGGATGGCAATTTGGAACTATGCCCAAAGGGCTTTAAAAGACTCTCTGCCTTTTGATCCAGCCACAGCACTGCTTGGTTTATACCCCAAAGAGATAATAAGGAAAAAGACTTGTACAAAAATATTTATAGCCTCACTCTTTGTGGTGGCAAAAAATTGGAAAATGAGAGAATGTCCTTCAATTGGGGAATGGCTGAACACATTGTGGTATCTGTTGGTGATGGAATATTATTGTGTTCAAAGGAATAAAGAACTGGAGGAATTCCATGTGAACTGGAATGACCTCTGAAAAAAGCAGATCCAGGAGAACATTGTACACTGAGACTGATATACTGTGGTAAAATCAAACATAACAGACTTCTCTACTAGCAGCAATGCAAGAATCCGGAGCAAGGCTGAGGGACTTATAAGAAAGAAAACTAGCCACATTCAGAAGAAGAACTATGGGAGGAGAAACACAGAAGAAAAACAACTGCTTGAACATATGGGCTGATGGGGACATTATTGGAGATGTAGACACTAAAGAATAACTCTAGTCTGACTAGCAATAATATGGAATTAGGTCTTAATCAATGATACATGTAAAACCTATTGGAATTGTGTGTCAGCTAAGAGGGCTTCGGGGGTGTGTATGGGAGAGGGTTTTTTTTTAATTATTATTTTATAAAAAAGAAAAAGAAAAGAAAAAAGGAAAAGGAAAAGGAAAGTTATTGAAGACCTGTGGAGATGCATTGGATGATTATATAATAATATCTAGTTGGTACTCATAGTAGAGAGTTTATACCAGTAATGGTGATTAGAGACCATGTGCCATGCCCTGACCTACTCTCACCCCCAGACCAAATGCTTTACGACAGGGGAGGGAGAAAGCACTATCATTGGGCTGCTGGGCAGAGGGCCAGATGATGTAAGAAATGTCTTCAGGTGTGGTAGAGAGGGGGAAGGGAGCAACTCAGCCTGAGTCCCTCTTCCTTTCTAGTAACAAACTCCGGTGGGCAATAGTGGGCATGTCTATAGGAAGGGCTCTGTGTGCCCTCTCTGTCACACATACAATAGTTTTACCACCACAGGTTTATTATACTCTATGTAGCCCAAATTAAAAGAAACAAAAAAAGAAACACCTAGAAAGGAATATAAAAAACAAAAGTATATTAGAATTCTAGATTCTCTTAATTAGAAACTGAAAACAAAAATCAAAACAATGGGACATAGCAAAAGCAGTAATTAGAGGAAAATTTATATCTCTATACATTTATATTTACACAATAAAGAACGAAAAGATAGAAGAATTGGAAATGACATTTTTAAAACTAGAAAAAGAACAAATTAAAAATTCCCAACTAAACATCATCTAAAAATCCTAAAAATTAAAAACAAGATCAATAAAAATTGAATACAAGAAAACCAGTGAATTAATAAATCCAGAAGTTGATTTTATTTTTTAAAAATCAACAAAATTTTGGTTAATCTAATAAAAAAAAAAAACCAAATCACTAGCATTAAGATGAAAAGGGTGAATATACCCAGTGAAGATGAAATTAAAGCAATTATTGGGCATTATTTTGCTCAGTTATACAAAAACAAACTTAAAAATGGAAGAGAGGGGCAGCTGGGTAGCTCAGTGGATTGAGAGCCAGGCCTGGAGACGGGAGGTCCTGGGTTCAAATCCGGCCTCAGACACTTCCCAGCTGTGTGGCCCTGGGCAAGTCACTTGACCCCCATTGCCTACCCTTACCACTCTTCCACCTATAAGTCAATACACAGAAGTTAAGGGTTTAAAATTAAATATATATATATATACACATATATATATATATATAAATGGAAGAGAAATAGAATACTGACAAAAAAAACCAACAACCTACCTAGACTATAGAGCAAGAAACAGAATATTTAAATAAACTATTTTAGAAAAAGAAATTGAACAAGCCACAAATGAACTTCCTAAGAAAAAAAGCATCAGGACCAGATGAATTCACAAGTAAATTCTACCAAATATTTAAGGATCAACTAATTCCAATATTAAACAAATTATTTGAAATAGCAGGTAAACTCCTTTCACAAAACAAATGTGGTACTGATATCTAACCCAGGAAGAATAAAAATAGAGAGAGAAAAGTATAGACCAATCTCATTAATCAATATGGATGAAAAATCTTAAACAAAATATTAGGTAGACGTAGCAATCCAGGTATACACTAATCTTGATATTATTTTAAGAGTGCTCAAAAATTGACTCTTGTATTGCTTATGATTGATTTCTGTAATCTTGAGTAAAATTGAACCTTAACCTTGCCAAATTCCTAGCCCTTTCCTAAGGCTACACTAGGGAAGACTGGTCAGTTATCTCAGTCTCCTTATTTTACCTAAAACAATCAATTAACACATGTATCAAACAACTGTAGATGGCTTAGGCCATATGAACTCCTGATCTGGGCATTGTCTTAGAATCCAGTAGTTTGTATCTCATGATGATTACCTCATAATGTTAATGTATCAGACCTCTTGGCTCTTCCCTTCCCCCTATACTGTTGTAACCCCAATAAAAGAGCCATATGTCAGCTAAGGGTTAAGCTCTGAATCATCTAAGCTCTTCACCATCAGAGCTTCATCCCAGTGAAGCTCTGAACCATGGAAGCTCTTTTCCACCAGAGCTTGCTCACTGTCTGACCTTATACCAGAACTTTCTTTGTATGTTTTTATTCTTGCCTTATGTTCTCTTTCCATTAGTCCTTAACCTGTAACCCATTTTCTCTCAGTTCCTGGTTCCCCTTTCTGAGTGTCCTACCCACTAGGAATCTTCGTGGAGTTGGTGGACGACTTCAGTAGGAGACTATATATATATCACAAAGATAATACATTGTGATCAAATAGGATTTATACCAAGAATGTAGGGATGATTTAATAAAAGGAAAACTATCAACATAACTGATAATATCAATAACAAAATAATAATCATATGATTATATCAATAGATGCAGAAAAAGACTTTGACAAAACACAATACTCATTCCTTTCAAAAACACTGGAAAGTATAGGTATAAATAGATTTTTTTTCTTAAAATGATACAAAGCATCTGCATAAAACTGTCAGCAAATATTTGAAATGGGGAGAAGCTAGGAGCCTTCACAGTAAGATAAGGAGTGAAACAAGGATGCCCATTATCACCAATATTATTTAACATAGTATTAGAAATGCTAGCAATAGCAATGAGAAGGAAAAAGAAGTGAAGGAATCAGAATGGGCAAAGAAGTAATAAAAAATATCTCTGCAAACAATATGGTGACATTTATGGAAAATCCTAGAATTTTCAACTAAAAAGTGAGTTGAAATTGTCGATAATTTTAGCAAAGTAGAATATAAAATAAATATTAAAATAAAAATAATAAATAATAAAATAAATCCACTTAAAGTATCATTTACATATTATGGACAAAATCATGCAAGAAGAGATAGAAAGAGATATTCCACTTAAAATAACCACAGATAGAATAAATTACCTAGGAATATACCTGCCAAAACAAACCCAAGAACTACATGAACATAATTATAAAACACTTTTTACACAAATAAAATCAGACCTAAATGATTGGAGAAATATTCATTATTCATGGTTGGGCAGAGCCAATACAATTAAAATGATAATCCTACCTAAACTAATCTATTTATTCAATGCCATCCTGATTAAATTACCAAAAAATTATTTTAATGAGTTAGAAAAAATAATAAAATTCATTTGGAAGAATAAAAGATAAAGAACATTAAAAGAATTAACAAAGAAAACATAAAGGAAGTCCTGCAATACCAGATTTTAAATTGTATTATAAAGCAGTAATTATCAAAGCTTTCTGGTACTAGTAAAGAATTAGAAAAGTAGACCAATAGAATAGAATAGACATACAACAAATGGAAGTAAAAAATTATAGTAATCTTATATTTGACAAAATCATAGATTCAAGTTTTGGGGATAAGAAATCACTATTTGGTAAAAAAAAAAAAATTTGCTATAATAATTGGAAGCTAGCTTGGCAGAAACTAGGTACAGACCAGTATCTTACACCATTCACTAAAATAAGATCAAAATGGTTATATGATCTAGACATAAAAGGAGATATCATAAGTAAATTAGAGGGGCAGCTGGGTAGCTCAGTGGATTGAGATCCAGACCTAGAGACAGGAGGTCCTGGGTTCAGATCTGGCCTCAGACACTTCCCAGCTGTGTGACCCTGGGCAAGTCACTTGACCCCCATTGCCTACCCTTACCACTATTCTGCCTTGAAGCCAATACACAGTATTGACTCCAAGATGGAAGGTAAGGGTTTTACAAAAATAAACAAACAAACAAATAAATAAATGAATGAATGAATGAATGAATAAATAAATAAATAAATAAAAAGTAAATTAGAACAAGGAACATACTACTTATCAGATTTATGTATCAGAGAAGAATTTATGAGTCAATAAGAGATGGAGAGCATTGTTTAATATAAAGTGAATCATTTTGAGTAAATTAAATTGAAAAATTTTTGTACAAATAAAACAAATGCTTCCAAGATTAGAAAGAAAGCAGAAAATTGGGGAGAGGGAAGAATTTATAGACAATCTCTTAGATAAAGGTCTCATATCTAAAACATATAAAACTTTGTCAAATTTATAAGAATAAGAGTCATCCCCCACTAAATAAATGGGCAAAAGACATGAACAGACAATTTTCAGATGAAGAAGTCAAAGGTATGTGAAAAAATTCTCTTGGGGGCAGCTGGGTAGCTCAGTGGATTGAGAGTCAGGCCTAGAGACAGAAGGTACTAGGTTCAAATCCGGCCTCAGACACTTCCCAGCTGTGTGACCCTGGGCAAGTCACTTGACCCCCATTGCCCACCCTTACCACTCTTCTACCTAGGAGCCAATACACAGAAGTTAAGGATTTAAAAAAAAAAGTTCTCTTAATCACTACTGATTAGAAAAATGCAACCAGAACAACTCTGAGATATCACCTCACACACATCAGACTCACTAAAATGACAAACGTTGGAGGGGATGTTGAAAAATAGGGACACTAATGCACTGTTGGGTGGAGCTGTGAAATGATCCTACCATTTTGGAGAGCAATTTGTAATTACACTCAGGTTATAAAATGGTGTATATACCCTTTAACCTACTGTGCCAGAAGAAATGAACAACCTGATTTTTTAAAAACTTGGAAAGAACTACATGAGATAATGAACAGTGTAACGAGTAGAACCAGAACATTATACACAGTCACAGAATTAATGCAGGAAGAATAAATTGTGAATGTTACCTCCAGAAAGGTGAAACATGAAAGATAATTTATATGTATATGTTGGTCTTCCTGATATCTTCTGTGGTGAGGAGAGGGTGGGAAGGGGCAGAAAACTTGTAGACAGGATTTATTATGTAGATATGAAGAAAAGTAAGCTAAACATAGAGATTTGTGATTTCATTTTGTGTATTTTTTTCATTGTATATGGAAATGCTTGTTTTGTTTGTTTTTAGTAAAATTTGAAATAATAATTTTAAAAAGAATTTTAAACAAAGGATATAAATAGTTCTCAAAAGAATTACAAAATATTCACAGCCTTATGAAAAAATGCTCCAAATCACTACTAATAGGAGAAATGCAAATCAAAATGACCCTCAGGTTTTGCCTCACTCCCTACAAATTAAAATGGTAATACTCAATGTTGGAATGGTTGTTAGTAGAGCTGTGAAATTTTGGGGGGGAAGAATTTTAAAATATGCATATAAAGTTGCTAGGATGAGCACAAACTCCAACTGCTTATGAGAAAATATCTCCAACCCATCCCTTTGTGGAGGTGGGAGGTCCACAGGTGTTAGACACTGTACATGTTTTTAGACTTTTTCAATGTATCAATCAATTGTAATTATTTTTTTCCTTAAAAAAATACTATTAGTTATATGGGATGACTTTCTGAAAGGGGACAGAGTCTTAGGAAAACTAGAGTGTTGTAAGAAACAAAAAATATCAATAAAAACAATATAACAAGAGGAAACATGGCCCCCATCCTCTGCCCAGAGCATCAGGGGCATATTCTTCCTTATACTACCCTACTCTAGCTTGAGACTCAGCTCAATTTCTACATAGCTTTGGCCCCTCTGAGTTTATGGACCAGATTCAACACAATTTCCAAATGAGTTAACATCTCAGCTACCAGTGGGCTAGGATCTCAGATGTTACTTGCTCCTTGAGGCATTGATGCTGTGATGGCTGAGAAATCCAGCCTGGAGTCTGGCTCCTAGATTCCTATGGTTTATTCTCCTGATCTTTCAGAACTCTCAAGACCAACAACCTTTTACTAGATGCCAGGAACTTAGAGTCAGAAAATGAAGTCAATAGAGAATGAAACAACAGAGTAGGTTGTTAAAGTTGATGGGCCTTTTTTAATGTCTTCAGAGCCATTAAAAGATCTTCTTTCCCAACATATGGCAAACCAATCAAAACTGGACGTCCACATTCTCTCCAAAGAACTTCCATTATGCATCATCACAGCTCTCCTGGAAGCAATCTTCCTAGTTCCTCTCTATGGAAAGACTCCACAGCAATTGCTTTGAGCATGCATCAAATCCTCATTATGTGGGCCTTCTGAAATCAAAACTAAATGGGAAGAATACATTTAAAGTAATCAACACTTATCAATACCAGTACTCATATATACCTTTGGAATTGTAAAATGGAACATAATAGATTTATAAAGAATTCTAACAAAAATCATGTAATATTAAAACATTGAACCCATCTTCCTAAGGGAAGTATAGAAAAATTAACAATTTTTTAAAAATAAAGAAGACTGATAGACATCCTTAGAGCAACTGACAAAGAAGTAAAAAATCTTTAAAAATGGGATCTTGTAACTCAAATTAACCATCATAAATTCTGTATTTTACATAAATGAAAGGACAACAAATCTATTTCCTAGAAATACAGACCACATGGCAAAAAATTGGGAAATGAGGGGCTGTCTCTCAGTTGGGGAATGGCTGTGGTATATGGTGGTGATAGAGTACTATTGTGCTATACAAAATGATGAATCAATGGATTTCTATAAGTGGAAAGACCTACATGTACTGATTTGGGATGAAATGAGCAGAACCAGAACATTATACATAGTAACTAAAACATTGTGAGATTGCTACTAATAGCAATGTAATGATCCAGGACAATCCCAAGGGATTTATAAGAAAGAATGTTATCCATATCTAGAGAAAGAACTGTGGGAGTAGAAATGCAAAAGAAAAACATATGATTTATCATTTGTTTATATGGATATATGATTTGGGGTTTGGGTTTTAAGATTACTATAAAAATGAATAATATTCAAATAGATTTTGAGTAATAATAAACATGTGTGTAACCCCATGGAACTTCTTGTCAGCTCCAGGAGTGGGGAGGAAAGAAAGGAGGGAGAGAACATGGATCATGTAACCATGGAAAAATATTTTTAAAAATAAAATTATATTTAAAAAAAGAAATACAGACTACAAAATAAACCAGAGAATTCAACCAATAAGCAGTAATGGAATAAGACCATCACTGCAGACCAAATTGTTGCTCACAATTGCCTAGATAAGAAATGGATCCATAAAAACTTCAGAATAGTATTTTAAAGAGATTTTCCCATGTCACGTATTCATAATCTTCAAGTCACATGAGAATAAAAAGCTTTCAAAATATGAAGACCTAGCAGAAAAGAGCAAAATCATGTAAGAACAGGACAAGATATATATATATAGAATCACTGTCATTCTATTTGCTACTTGGTGAGCCTATAGAAGATGAATTTCCATTCTAATATTTCCTATTAACTATAAAAAGTATTTGTTTAATGTCCATAGAACATTAAGTAAAAATAAATAAAAGTATAGTAGCTTGTCCTGGTACTATTTTGATCTGAACCCAACTGAAAAAAGTTGAAAAAAATGATTGAGGATGATGAAGATAATGACGACGACGACAACGACGATGACGATGACGACGACGACGATAAGATTTGGTCATTACACAACAGGTTGGAAATTACAGGAAAACAAATTTCAGTTCAGTATAAGGAGAAAAAATTTAACAGTTGGAGCTATCCAAAAATAGCATAGGCTTCCTCAAAAAAGTAGTGAATACCTCGTCACTAGAGGTATATATGACTTCCTTTGCTAATTTATGACTAGAAATTTGGTAGAGCCTTGGCAGTAACTATACAGAGAAAGTATTGTGGGTTGAAGGATAAGGGGAAGAAATAAAATGCAGTGGAATGGGAATTTGTAGACTGGAGTTTGAATCCTGACTTTGTTATTTACTAGTTGGCTAAATTTAGTCAAGTCATGGATCCCAAGTTCCTGATCTATAGAATTTTATTATCTTCAAGTGTTACTTCTACTTCTAACACTGACTCTAGGTCAGAATCATAGGATCACAGACCTAGAGCTTAAAGAGACCTCAGAGGCCATGTAGTCTAACTTCTATATTTTACAAATCAGGAAACTTAGACCAAGGAATTTAATGTGCTCATTTCCCCCAGATACTAAGCATCAGAGGCAAAATTTGAACTCAGTTCCTCTGATTCCAGATCCAGACTGTTTGAGCCTAAAGGTATCTCTGATGCTCAGAACAGTGAATTATATGTTTTCATTAAATAAATTATGAGTATTTTAATACCTTCCATGCTACCTAGTTTGTAGATGCTATATCCCTTTTCAGAGCATATAGAAGTGTATGTAGTCCTAGCTGTGTGACCCTGGGCAAGTCACTTAACCCCCATTGCCTAGCCCTTACCACTCTTCTGCCTTAGAACCAATATACAGTATTGATTCTAAGATAGGGAGGTATGGGTTTAAAAAAAAAAAAAAAGATGTGTATGTAATGGCACCAATTGAGCCCAGTCCTTAAAGCATGAGCAATACTTGCATGCTGCTATTCCACATGGAGACTTAGAGAAACTACTTCTAGAAAGATTTAATGGAAGGACCTTTTTCTTTCCTGATCTAAAGCATGAACAGGCATATTATGACCATTTCCTGTTGACATGTTGCATAGCAATCATTTTAAGGCTCTTAAAGGGGAGAAGAAGGAACAGAGGCAGAAATAACAGCACCTGTCTTATCTCCCTGCCTTGTTGCCATGGACCTCTGAACCCATGCTGTTGCTATTTTTCTATTTCTGTTGTGTTTATTCTTTCCTGATCTCAGGTGAATGGGAGTCAGAGGTGGAATGAACCAAGTTGCAAGCTTTTGAGTTTAAAGCCACCAGAGGTCCAGTAAACGTAGTCCATGCCAGAATCTGCCAGTAGCCACAGCAACCAAGTCTAGCAGGGAACCAGCCCTGTCAACAGGAATTTATTAAATACCTACATGTGTTTAATGTGACAGGCATTAATGTTAAGTGCTGAGAATACAAAGAAAGGGAAAAATAGACCTAAGGAGCTCACAGTTTAATGGGGGAAAAAGACATACAAACAACTAAGTACAAACAAGATACATTGAGGATAAACAGGAGGTACTCACAGAGGTAAAGCACAAAGGTGACCTGGGAAAGAATTTTTACTAAAGGTGAGAGCCTAGCTGAAACTTGAAGGAAGCCATGAAGCCAGAATAGGGAGATGAGGATGGAAAGAATTCTAGGTATACAAGACAGCCAATGAAAATGCTCTGTGTTGGAAGATGCAGGATCTAGTGTGAGGAACAGCAAGGTGGCCAGTGTCACTGGATTTTAGAGCACATGGAGGGAAGCAAAGTATAAGAAAATTGAAAACATAGGAAAGGACCAAGTTTTAAAAGGTTTAAAAGTCAGAGCACTTCTTAGCTGTGACCCTAGGTAAGTCACTTAACTCCAATTTCCTATCTTTTACCATCTTTCTGCCTTGGAATCGCTACCTAGTATTGATTCTAGGACAGAAGCTAAGAGCTAGAAAAGAAAAGTCAAATGATTTTATATTTGGTTCTGGAGGTGACTGGAAGCCACTGGAGTTTATTGAATAAGGAAGCAGCATGATCACACCTAGGTTTTAGGTGGATCAGTTTTATATTTATTTTTTTTAATTGAAAATTTTTATTTAATTAATTAATTTAGAATATTTTTCCATGGTTACATGATTCATGTTCTTTCCCTCCCCCCTCCCTCCTTCCCCCGCTGCCCTCCCATTCACACACACACACACCCGCCAACAAGTAATTCCACTGTGTTTTACATGTGTCATTGATCAAGACCTATTTCCATATTATTAATATTTGCATTAGGGTGATCCCTTAGAGTCTACATCCCCAATTATGTCTCCATCTACCTATGTGATCAAGGAATTGTTTTTCTTCTGTGTTTCTACTTCCACAGTTCTTTCTCTGGATGTGGATAGTGTTCTTTCTCATAAGTCCCTCAGAATTGTCCTGTATTATTTCATTACTGCTAGTAGAGAAGTCCATTACATTCTATTGGGCCACAGTGTATCAGTCTCTGTGTATAACGTTCTCCTGGTTCTGCTCCTTTCACTCTGTATCAATTCCTGGAGGTTGTTCCAGTTCACATGGAATTCCTCCAGTTCATTATTTCTTTCAGCACAATAGTATTCCATGACCAGCAGATACCACAATTTGTTCAGCTATTCCCCAAACAATGGATACCTCCTCATTTCCCAATTTTTTGCCACCACAGAGAGTGTGGCTATAAATATTTTTGTACAAGTCTTTTTCCTTATTATCTCATTGGGGTATAAACCCAGCAGTGGTATGACTGGACCAAAAGGCAGACAGTCTTTTAAAGCCCTTTGAGCATAGTTCCAAATTGCCATCCAGAATGGTCGTATCAATTCAAAACTAGGTGGATCAGTTTTAAAGTTCAGTGGAGAATGGAATGGAAATCAACCAGAAGGCTACAGCAATAGTCTAGGTGTGAATTGTAAGCCTGGATGTCGGAAGAATATAATAGGGAAGTTAGGAAGAGGAGAGGTTTTAGGAGAAAAGATAGTAAGTTCAGTTTAGAACATGTTGATTTTTAAGATGTCTATCACACATCCAGTTTGTCCAGTAAGCTGCTGGAGACATCTCTGTAGGCAACAGAATAGTAAAGGTAGGGTGAGAGGGAAACTAACTACAAATGGGAATCAAAGATGGAAAGAAAGTTAGGGAATTTATAATCTATTTTTGGTCAGGACCCAAGTATAGTGGTTAGAAGACCAATAATTCACCCGTTTCCTGAATGAATAGTTCATAAAAACTATCTAATATTAAAAAAAAATTCAGAGAAGAATACAAGCAGAATAAGGTGGGAATATGAGGAACCAGCAGAGGCAGAGAGAGGGGTAAGAAAGAAACAAAGTGGAGAGTTGGGGAGCCTTTGACTAAAAAGCATGATTCAGATTTGTCACACTAACAAACTCATATACTATTGTACAAATTCACAAAAATTTATTAAAATATTCAGTTAATCACATGCTGAAATTTATGCTCACCTATATCCAGATTTCAGTGGACAAGCCAGCTATTTTTTTTAACAATCAAAAGTTTGATTAACTGTAAGTGACAAATTCAAAGAAGCAATGATGCTGCAATTATAGTTCATGGAGCTCTCACCTTCTTTCTCCCATCCCCCTAAATACACACACTCAGAGTTGAGATAATTTGTTTTTTTCCTCTTGGATCTTTTGCACTTGACAGCTTGCTAGGAAAAAGAATAGTAAATCATTAACTAAATTACTCTTAAAACATAGGTGAAAGCACCCTTAGCAAATGCATACATATGTCATGACATGGTATACAGATCACCTTTCCTGATCCCCTTTAAGAACTCTGCTCTCCATTAATTATGTCCAATTTGTCTTAAATATATTTTGTTTGTAAATAGTGGTTTGCATGCCTCCTCCATTAGACTGTGAGTTCTTTGAGAAGCAATAAACCTTTTTTTACCCTTTTTGTATCCTCAGCCCTCACTGAAAATTTAGTAAGTGCTTTTTAAAATTACATTTTATTTTTCCCCAATTACATGTAAACATTTTTTTTTAATTTTGGGTTTCTTTTTATTTGCTAAAAACTGTTGAGAAAAATGGAAAACAGTACAGCAGAAACTAGGTATAGGCCAATATTTCACACTCTACACCAAGATAAGGTCAAAATGGGTATATGATCTAGACATAAAGAGTGGTATCATAATTAAGGGAACATAGAATAGTTTACCTGTCAGATCTATGGAGAAGGGAAGAATTTATGACCAAATAACAGATAGAGAACATTATAACATATAAAACGAATAATTCTGATTATATTAAATTTAAAAGATTCCGTACAAACAAAACTAATGTAACCAAAATTAGGAGGGAAACTACAAACTAGTGTAGTAGCCAGAAAATAGAGACTCCTAGTTCATAGCTTGACAACACTATGCTCTGTTGAGCAGGGTAGCTACCAGAAACTCATAGCTCATAACTTGGCTCATAACTTGATAGCACCATGATCTATCGAACAGTACCACTACTCCCTTAATAGAGTAGCCCTAACTTCTAACCCCGAACCCTGAACATTAAGGTTTCCACGGTACCAGGAGATATCAACACTCAACACTCCCAGTAAGGAATGTTTGGCTATTGTCAAGCTCCAGGACACCTGTACCTGTCTCCCAGGCCTAGAGCGTATATATTCCCTCCTCTAAATGCACCACTTCAGGACTCTCTTGCTGAGTTCCCCCAGCGTGCACTGGTAATAAAGCTTTCTCCTGCTTTGATTGCATTGTCTCGTGTGTTCCTTTGGTGGCCACCCATTAGAACCCTAACACTGGGAAAAAATTTTATACCAAATTTCTCTGATAATGATCTCATTTCTCATAGATATAGAGAACTAGGTCAAAATTTATAAGGATATACATTATTCCTACATGAACTGAAATAAGCAGAGTAAAATAAGCAGTAAAATAAAATAAAAGGAGAACATTATACACTGTAACTGAAATATTGGGGTACGATCAAATGTGACAGACTGCTACTAACAGCAATATAATGATCTGGGACAATTCTGAGGGACTTATGAAAAAGAATGCTATCCACCTCTAGAGAAAGAACTATTGGAGTAGAAATTCAGGTGAAAACATCTTATTTATCACTTGTTTATTTGGGCATATGATTTGGGGTTTTGGTTATATAATATTATTCTCTCGATATGGATATGATGAATAATATAGAAATGAATAATAAAGAAATATGTTTTGAGTGATAATATATGTATAACCCAGTGGAATTGCTTGCAATTCTGTGGGTGGAGGAAGGGAAGAGGAGAGTAGAGAGAGACAACATGAATCATGTAACTTTGGAAAAATTATTTATAAATTTGTTATTGGAATAAAATAAAGATTAAAAAAAGAATATGTCATTCCCCACTTGAGAAATGGTCAAGCATCTCACAGATGAAGAAATCAAAGCTATCAATAATCATTTGAAAAAATGTTCTAAATCACTCAGAGAAATGCAAATGAAAACAACTCTGAAAAAAAAAACAAAAACGCCAACTCTGGCCAATATGGCAATAAAGTGATGGATGTTGGTGGGGTTGTGTCAGAGGTGGGGCAAACGCACTTTGGTGGAGTTGTGATCTGACCCAATCATTAGGGGGTCAATTTGGAAATATGACCAGAGGGCTATATAACTGTGCACAACCTTTGATATTGTAATACTACTAACTAGGTCTGTATCCCAAGGAGATTTTTCTTTAAAAAGGAAAAGGAGATACTTGTACAAAAATATTTTTAGAATCTCTTTTTCATGGTGGCAAAGAATTGGAAATTGAGAGGATGTCCATCAATTGGGACATGGCTGAACAAATTGTGTTACATAAGTTGATGCAGAGTGAAATAAGTAGAACCAGGAGAACATTGTACATAGTAACAGCAATATTATAGGATGACCAACTGTGAAAGAGTTAACTGTTCTCAGCAATACATAATCCAGGATAGTCCTAAAGGATTTATGACAAAGAATACAAATAATCTCCAAAGAAAGAACTTTTGAAGTTGGAATGAAAATTAAAGCATACTATTTTTCACTTTAGTTTGTGGTTTTATTTTGGGGTTTTTGGTGTTATATGATTATTCTCTTACAACAATAACTAATATAGAAGTATGTATTGCATGATAATGCAAATATAATCCAAATCAAATTAACATATCCTGTAGGGGGAGGGAGACAATTTGGATCTTATAATTTGGAAAAGCATATGTTGAAAATTGTCATTACATGTAGTTAGAAAAATAAAATCTTTTAAAATAAATTAATTTAATTTAAATTTAAAAATTTTGAGTTCCAAATTCTGTCCCTCCTTTCCATCTTCCTCCCTCCCTACTTTCTGAAGCTGTAAGCAATCTGATATCGATTTTACATGTATAATCATGTAAAACATTTTCCCATTCATTTTGTAGAAGAGAAAAGAAGGAAGAGGAGGAGGAGGAGAAGGAGAAGGAGGAGGAAGAGAAGAAGAAGAAGACAAAGACAGAGACAGAGAGAATATTTGATTTGTATTTGTAAGAGGGGAAAATGGGAATTATTATGTTTGGACTAGATATTTAAGGTTTGGTCGCCAGAAATTGATTAACTTGATTTCAAAATAAAAGAAACCCAAGTCAGGATGACTTTTATGGTGGTTTATTTACACTCAGGAAGGTTGAAGGTAGGGAAAATGAGAGAGAGAAACTCTGGCCCAAACCAGAAGCCCGAACCAGGTAGGGATTCAGAGGCCCCAGCAGAGGGGCACAAAGGTTAATTAAACAAGGCTTCTAGCCACAAGGCCTCCTCTAAGAAGAGAAGCCTCCTTGAGGCTAGAGCCTCCAGAAACACCAAGGGAAGAGACAGTCAGCCTAATTTAACCCACGTGACAATTCAAAGGGAAGCAGTCTGAGGTCTCACCCAAGCTCCTTCAACACCAAGTTCAAAGTGCCGAAAGCCCTCCACAGGAAATTACCATCATATTTAAAAGATAACATCTTTCCTCACTTCCTGCATCCACCTCCAGTTTCGCATGGACAAATGGCAGCCTCAACACTGTTTTGGACTGCCCAGGGGGCAGTCCCTTGTTTTTGATTTGTCACTTACTACCATGTGTGAGTCACAGACCTCCTCCTCCCCACTTAATTCTAAGTTGGGTGGGGTGTCATTATTTCTGGTGGCTAAAGTCTAAAGAATGAATGAGGGTGAGCTAATTCCATTTACACACATTCAGATTCCATCCATTCTTTCTTTCAGGATAGATGGCATTTTTCATCCTGAGTCTCTGGGAGAGTATTGAATCACTGCATTGCCAGAAATAACTAGATCACTCACAGCTGTTAATAAAAAAATATCACTGTCACACTGTACAGTATTCTTCTAGTTCTGCTTACTTCCCTTTGCATCAGTTCATATAAGTTTTTTCCAACCCACATGTTTTTTATGTGTGTGTGTGTGTGTGTGTATGTACCATCTAATGTAGATTTCTTGCTTGCATGTGACACAGATATCTGATCTAAATAAATCTATGGGATCTATTCTATCCCAAGGGAGACTGATTTCTACCTCTATAAAGGTTAGCAGAAAGGAATATTCAGGTTCCAAGATAATCTCTCCTTTACTCCCTTACCTTCAAGAGAGATAACAGACTAGAATTGTATCTTTCTATTACATATCAAATATCTAGAGCAGGGGTCCGCAACCTTTTTGGTCTTGAGAGCCATAAACGCCACATTTTTTAAAATGTAATTTCGTGAGAGCCATACAGTGCTCACAGTGCCGCTCCTGTAACAGCGCCTGAAAAAAAATTGACTTTATGGCTCCTACAGAAAGAGCCATACCTTGCACCCCTGATCTATATATAGTCTAGGGCCATGTTGGCAAACCTAAGGCGGGCGTACCTGAGCATGCAAGAGGGGGCTATTCCCCTCCCTCTCTCCACAAACATTTGAGGACATTTCTCATATCACCCACTCCTTTGTCCAGCAGCTCAATGGGGACACTTCCTCCCTCCTCTGTCTGGGGTAAGGTGGGGTCGGGGCTCCCATGTTTCGGGAGGTTTTGGGCACTCGGTCTCTAAAAGGTTTGCCTTCCTTGGTCTAGGGGGGATAATTCTTTTAATTTACTTTCCCTGGTCACTCTTCTGGGGAAGGTAGCAGTTTATTTTCACCAGCTTAGATCCCTGCCAGCTAACCATGATGTTCCCCAAGCGTCTGTCTACTGGATGGTAAGCACTTTGAGGGCAGAGCTTGTCTTTTGCTTCTTTTTGTATCCCCATCATTTAGCACAGTGCTTGGTTTCATCTACACTTTGTCCCATACTCTTGCTTCTTACAACCCAGGAGTCTCATGAAAGCCTCCATTTAGCTGTTAATCCTGCAGGATGTTCCTACCTATGGTGACTGAATAAAAGAATTTTTACAATTAAACAGTTCCTAAATGCTATTCTACTTGCTACTTCTAGAAGGATCCAAGTCATGTTAATTGAGGGACATGAGAATTTGTAGTGCCTCAGTGTCTTTTCTTGGCCTGTGGGGACAGACTCAGCAAACCCTGTAACAGAGAGGAACTTCTCAGCTTCACTTTCTTCTGGCCTAACTGCTCTGCTCCAGCTCCCTTCAGACTTCCTTGAAGCTTGCTTGCTCACTTCATGAATTAGCTCTTCCCAAAAGCACCATAGTCTCAAAATAGAAAAAGAGTCATTGGGCCAGAATAGTCAGGGTTTTATGGCCACACCTATCCTCTAAGGCTTCATGAGCAAGCTACCAGGGAAGCACTGAGCCCAAGCTGCTCAAGTGGGGTATAAATAGATCTATTAACATATCTACTACAATTAAAGTGTTTTAAATACCTTATTAGATTATGAGCTCCTTGAGGCCAAACTCAGTGTCTTACTGATCCAATTTGCATCACTATCAATAATGTAACACAAGTCTTTGTACATAGTAGGATAAACAAATGTTAATTGGTTCCACTAAGGAAATTCAGACAAGGAGCAACAGTCATTTCTATCCACAGTCACGTGTGGCCCTTTTCCAGGTTAATATTCTCAAAGCCTTTCCTTATATCTAGGGCTGTGGATATTCTGGGATTCTGAATTTTCATTCTTTGTCTCAGAACTATTGTGTGTTTTTCAATTGCCACTACTTACTTAAGGTTATACTGGATAGCAATGAAAATGAAATTGAGGTTAAAGGAACCAGTTTCAAGAAGCTTTCCAATAATCTCTCCATCAAATTCCACTGTTGCAACTCAACAATCACCTGAGAAGACACTCCACAAAATTGGTACTAATGTGGAAAGCCATGAAAGACCAGGAAAAAGGAAATTCTGGAATATCAGAGCTTCTGGGCCCCAATATTTATCCTTCTCTGCTTTAGAATAAAATAAGAAACATTCTGATACATATCTGTTGTCCTCAAAAGAGATTTTTAATATTCTGTCACATCATTGTTTGTCCTGTTCTTATCCCTAGTAATATCTTTTTAATTCCTTTTTTATTATGACCTTTTCAAACCAAAGAGTATAAAAGAGTATATTATACATAAAACTGTGAAATGCTATTATGTACAGATTCTTTTTTAAAAGTCCACACTTAACTCAGTAGTACCAAACTACCTTACTTTTCATATAGGCTCATATAAACTATCTTCTCTCTTCAGTTAAGTATTAGTCATTGATGATCTTGTTCTTTTCTTCTAATTTTTTAAATCTTAATTTTAATTTTGAATATTTTCCCCATAGTTATATGTTTCATGTTCTTTTCCTCTCCCCCAAACCCCCCTAAACCCCCCTTAGCTGACACACAATTCCACTGGGTTTTACATGTATCATTGATTAAGACCTAATTCCATATTATTGATAGTTGGACTAGAGTTATCATTTAGTGTCTACATCCCCAATAATATCCCCATCAGCCCATGTGTTCAAGTAGTTGTTTTTCCTTCTGTGTTTCTCCTTCCACAGTTCTTCCTCTGAATGTGGCTAGTTTTCTTTCTCATAAGTCCCTCAGCCTTGCTCTGGATCCTTGCATTGCTCCTGGTAGAGAAGTCCATTATGTTTGATTGTACCATAGTGTATCAGTCTCTGTGTACAATGTTCTCCTGGATCTGCTCCTTTCACTCTACATCATTCCAGTTCACATGGAATTCCTCCAGTTCATTATTCCTTTGAGCACAGTAGTATTCCATCACCAACAGATACCATAATTTGTTCAGCCATTCCCCAATTAAAGGATATTCCCTCATTCTTTTCTTCTAATTTTTAAGTATCACTATCACTACCCTTCTATTCCCTTCATAAATTGACCCTTCTCTCCCATCCCAAAAAGTCCTCCCTGGTAACAAATAAGTATACTCAAGCATAATGAGTCCACCTATTGGCCATGTAAGAAGATGTATGTCTCATTCTGCACCTCTAACCCGTTACTTCTCTGCCAAGAGGTAGGAAATATTTTTCATCATCAGACTTCTGGAGTCGAAATTACTGTTAAACTGATAAAATGATTAAAAGTTGTTTTCCTTTACAATATTATTATCATTGAACACATTATTCTCCTAATTGTTTTCTTAGCTCCATTCATGCAAGTGTTCCCAGTTTTCTCTCAATCCATCCCTTTCATCAGATCTTGAGGCATGTGAACATTCCATTTCATTCATTTTTGATAGTTTCTTTAGCCATTTTATAATCAATGGGCACTTACTTTGCCACAAGTAAAAATATTTTTGTACATATGAATCCTCTCTCTGACTTTGATCTCTTTTTGCTTAGGTACCTAGGAGTAGCATCAGTGGGTCAAAGAGCATGCATAGTTAGTGATTTTGAGTATAAGTCCGAATTGCTTTCAGAATAGTTGAGCCAATTTATAGTTTTGCTAACAGTGACTGAATATACAACCTTGAAATATATATATATTTTTTGTGGTAGCAAAAAAGATACCGACAGGCAAGGAAATGACGAAACAAATTATGGTACCTGAATGTAATAGAATATTGCTGTGTTTTAAGAAATGATTAGCATGGTGAATACAGAGAAGCATGGAAAGGCATGAACTAATGAAAAGTGAAATAAGCAGAACCAAGAAACAATATACATAATGACTTATATCAAGGTAAAGGGCAAAAGCATCCTTTAACAAAATAATCAAAAGTGAATGTCAAAAAATGCATTATATCTCTCTACATTAGAGAAATGCAAATTAGAACAACTATAAGATATCACCTTACACCTATCAGATTGGCCTATATGACAGAAAAGGGAAATGAAAAATGTTGGAGGGGATGCAGGATATGGAAACAAAGAAAAATATTTAACATGGTTGCACATGTAAAATCAACATCACATTGTTTACCATTTCAAGGAGGGCACAGGAGAGAGAATATTTGGAACTCAAAAAAATATTTTAATAATGCTAAAAATTGGGAGGCAGCAGGGTGGCTCAGTGGATTGAGAGCCAGGCCGAGGT
Source organism: Gracilinanus agilis (assembly GCF_016433145.1). Taxonomy (NCBI): domain Eukaryota; kingdom Metazoa; phylum Chordata; class Mammalia; order Didelphimorphia; family Didelphidae; genus Gracilinanus; species Gracilinanus agilis. The sequence continues at coordinate 505,408,468 of NC_058131.1, read as the reverse complement.
TCAAATCTGGCCTCAGACACTTCCCAGCTGTGTGACCCTGGGCAAGCCACTTGACCCCCATTGCTCACCCTTACCACTCTTCTGCCTTGGAGCCAATACACAATATTGACTCCAAGATGGAAGGTAAGGGTTTAAAAAAAAAAAAAGAATTTGAGTCTATTTAAATCCACAGCTCTGAACCCCCACCAATGAAAGACTTTATGCCAGAAATACCAGATGATTAATAAAATTAAAGCAAAAGACATTAAAACAGAATGCAAATTTAAAAGATTATAGAATTAGAAGGGACATCTGAGGTCATCTAATCTAGTGATGTCAAACAGAAACAAATCCCTGCAGGTCATATATTGAGTTAGAAAACCATACATTAACATTATCTATGTTGTATTATATCTTTGTTTATTTTGCTAAACATTTTTCAATTATATTTTATTCTTGTTCAGTTGCACTCTAGAGTTGGCCCACGGTTGACACCTCTGATCTAGTCCAGTCTCTTCATTTTACAGATGAAAAAACTGGAGTTCAAGAATATTAAGCAGCCTGCCCAAACTTACTGCATAGTTTAGCATCAGATGTGTTGTCTGAACCCAGATCTTCTGACAGTTGAGTTATAGTTTCTTGAATCCATTTTTTGCCCCCACAAAGGACACAATCAGAGCATTCATGCCAGAGTGTTAGTAGCATCTCTGGAAAGCTCTGGTTATTCATTTAATTTTCAATCTTAACACAGCAACTAGTGAATGTAGACTTCTCAGGAACTAGAGATCTAGAGTGTTTGAATTGGGTCCACAGAGCCCATTCCTCTGCCTCCATCTTTACCACTTCCACTGTTTTCATTAGACTGACTCTAGTAGTTTATATCCCTGTCTTCAGCATGATTTAGATGCAACTGTCATTTTATCCTGTTTCTCTCATATCCTTTCCTGTGCTTATTCCTTCTAATTCATTCCACCCATGTCTAGCCAACTGAAGAAGACTTTTATATCCTTTTAAAAAATACTGAGTTACCCCACAATCCATACCTTCATGGATGTGGGTGGTCCACAAGTGTTACACATTGCACATGTTTTTGGTCTTTTTCAATGTATTGATCAGTTGTACTGATTTTTTCTTCCTTCCTTTTTTTTTCACTTTAAAATTGCCATTGTTAAAAAGAATGGCTCTCTGGGAGAAATGCAAATAACTATGATACTGTCAGAAAATATAGAAGATGTCAAGAAAAACTTATTTTAAAAATCATGTGTTAAGCCAGGACACTCCTGAAGGACTTATGGGAAAGAATACTATCCACATTGAGAGAAAGAACTGTGGGAGTAGAAATACAAAAGCAAAACATATGGCATCACTTATCACATGTATATATGGGGATGTGATTTGGGGTTCAGACTTTTAAAAATCGCTCTATAGCAAAAATGAATAATATGGAAATGGGTATCGAGTGATAACATTTGTACATCCCAGTAGAATTACTTATCATCTCTGGGAAGGGGAATGTAAGAGGGGAGGGAAAGAAAATGAATCATGTAAACATGGGAAACTTTATAAATAAATAAAACAAGTTAAAAATTTGAAAAAATAAAAATCATATATTAGAAGGCAAAGTCACGATGGTGGAATGAGAGTCAGAATTTTTGCCTAGCTCTTTCAACACACCTTCCTCCACAACAACCTAGAAAATGTACCAAACTGAATTCTGATCAGGAAAGTCAAGAAAAAATAACAATAAGGTATATTTCAAGCGCAGGACAGTTTAAGAAGATAGAAAAAGTGGATCTGTGGACACTGAGGTTGGGGCTAGTATTACATTAAGATAGCATAGTAACTTTATTTTTCTCTTATCCATCTTCTTGTATAGTTAAATTTCAACGTTTTGAACAGCCACCTAATTTGGGGAAAATCACAAGACTACTTCCCCCAGTCCTCTTACCTTAATGCCTCCTCCAATAAGAAACCAAAAGTCTCAATCCCTACAATCCTGTTTTTTTTTCATTCCCGTCAATTATGTAATAACTGAAGAAACCAATGGTCTGGGTCCTTGTGCTACTGAGAGCCTGGGACCCAATTTGTTTCTGCATTGCTAAACATGCATTGCCAAATAAATCATTGTCTGGATTTCTTTATTCTTTATTCAATGTCTTTATTTCACCATAACAGTAGCCAGGAATACAGCATGGTGGCAGAAGCAGCAGCTATGGGACTCAGCGCCCAAGGATGGAAAGGAAACCAAGCTAGAGCACTGTGGAAGCAAATTCCAGTGCAGAAGATCCTAGAGAAACCTCTGAACTAGCACTGAGAGTGGGAATAGGTTCTGACAGCTCTGTCACTTATCACCCAGTTCTGAGTCACAGAGCTGGGGCAGAGAAGAGCAGCTGTGAGCAAGTGAGGGGCCCAGCTAACTCCTGATCACAAAACTAATTCCAGAAACTTAGCTATGTGTCTCTGAGCATAGAAGCAGGGCAGTGACTCAGTTCTAACCTTTAGTTCCACACATAAGCCTGCTGTCAAAGCACTAGGCAAGAGATTAAGGGTAAGGGGGAGCCAGCAGTTCAGTTACTCTGAACCTCCAGAACCTCCAGGTGGGCTAACAGTTACTGAGTCCAGCAGCAGCCTCCTGAAACTCAACTATACACAAGCAAATAGTCTCAAGCCTAGTCAGTAACTTGGAGAGTTCAGATGAGGAAGGGAGTGAACAGACCTCTCCCTGGATCAACCACTCTGGAAACACCAAAAGCTAACTGGCCACCAGACCTAGCTGGTAAGCAGTAAAAGCTCAGACCAGATATTTTTTCCACCCTGACTCTACCCTCTGAAGTGAGCAAAGCTCAACAGAAACAAAGTCCAAAATCAAGATGTAGGCGGAAGGAATAAACAAACAAAAGAAAAAGAACCCAAGCAAAAAGAGCTACTATAGTGACAGAGCTTAAAACATAAACACAGAAGAAAACAGACTTGAAAACATCTATTAGTAATCCAAAAAATGTAGATTGGATATAAACTCCACAGTAATTCTATCTAAAGAGATTTTAAAAAGGGCAAAAAAAAATTTTTTTTTTTAATCTAAAGAGGAGTGGTGGAAGGAAAAATTGGGGGAAATAGGAAGAGAAGTGGGAGTTATCCAAGAAAATTATCTTAACAGTTTGGTAAAAGATACAAAACCTTATTGAAGAATTGGAAAAAAGTATGGAAGAAATTAGGTTTAGATCAACATCTCACACCCTATACCAAGATAAATTCAAAATGGGTAAATGACTTAAATATAAAGAGGGAAATGTACATTAAATTAAATTTAAAATTACATTAAATTAGAAGGAAAGCAACAAATTGGGAAAAAATTTTATAACAAAAACTTCTGACAAAGGTCTAATTTCTCATATTTCTAAGGAGCTACATCAATTGTACAAAAAAATCAAGCCATTCCCCAATTGACAAATGGTCAATGAACAGGCAGTTTTCAGACAGAGAAATCAAAACAATCAATAAGCACATGAAAAAGTGTTCTAAATCCCTCATAATTAGAGAATGCAAATCAAAACAATGCTGAGGTACCACCACACACCTAGCAGATTGGCCAATATGACAGTAAATGAAAATAATAAATGTTGGAGGGGTTGTGGCAAAATTAGAACTAATGCATTGCTGGTGGAGTTATGAATTAATCCAACCATTCTGGAAGGCAGTTTTGAATTATGCACAAAGGGCTTTAAAAAAATGCATACTGTTTGATCTAGCAATACCACTACTGGGTTTGTATCCCAAAGAGATAATAATGAAAAATGTTTGTACAAAAATATTCATAGCTGTACTCTTTGTGGTGGGAAAAAATTGGAAAATGAGAGGGATCCCTCAATTGGGGAATGGCTGAACAAATTGTAGTATATGATGGTGATGGAATTGTAACAATTAAAAATGATAAAGGCTGATATTATGAGAAAAACTAATATTTTATTTAGGCCCATGTTGGTAGAATAAAATCGACCAGCACCTGTAAAAATTTCAAATTGCCACCTCAACCATTACGTTCCCTACCTTTCCTTATCTTGTCTGCGTAACAAAAGAGCAAGTCAAGCCCAACTTCCCAATATTTAAAGCCAGGCTTTACCTTGAAGACGTCATCCAAAACAGGAAACCCCATTGGACCATGGGAAATGTAGTTTCAAAGTCCCCCACATGTCCACAAGAAGTTTGTCATATATCTACATATGTTGAGGCTTAATACCTCTAAATAGAACCCCAGAAATTCTAAATAACACAGAATACTAGTGTGCTGTAAGGAATGATGATCTGGAGGATTTCTATATAAACTGGAAGAACCTCAGTGAGCTGATGCAGAGTGAAATGAGCAGAACCAAGAGAACATCGTACATAGAAAGTGAAACATTTTGGAACTATCCAATGTAATGGACTTTACTACTAGTAGCAATGCAATGATCCAGAACAACCCTGAGGGACTTATGAGAAAGAATGCTATCCACATTGAGAGAAAGAACTATGGGAGTAGAAACACAAAAGAAAAATATATGACTTATCACTTGTATACATGGGTATATGATTTGGGGTTTGGGCTTGAAAAGATTGCTCTATAGCAAAAATGAATAATAAGGAAAAAGATATCAAGTGATAACATTTGTACAACCCAGTGGAATTGCTTGTCAGTTCTGGGAGGGGGGAGGGAAAGAAAATGAAAAATGGAAACATGGAAAAATATTTTTAAAAATAAAATAAACATTTTAAATAAAAAAATAAAATTGTAGGAGATCCATAAAGCATAATAAATGTAAATAGGCTGAAGTTTATTTCCAACAATGAATTATGCAAAAGAATTAGCATTTTAAAAAATCATCCAGGCAGTGTATGGGTAGAAAAGGAAGTGGGTTCATCATATAGCAAGACAAAAGGATAACAGATAGATAACCTATCTTCTATGCTGGTACTCATGTAATGTTAAAAGACTGTCAGTATGTTTAGTAGACCATGTGTGGATATATGGGAAAATATGGATATAAACCACATAAGATAAGATGGCCATCTAAGGCTTTGGAGAGAAAAATGACAGTGAGTCTTGTATATTGAGATTAATTCGGCAACTATTTACAGGATAGATTCTAGAGAGAAGAAAAGCATACCAGGTAAACATAGAACAATAATTTAGGTGAAAAAAGATAAGGACCCAGACAAGGGTGGTGAGAGTGTGAGTGGAAGTAAGAGGATGGATATAAGAGATAATATAGATGTAGAATATTAAGACCATTGTTCTAGGGGCAGCCAGGTGGATACTTCCTAGCTATGTGATTTGGGGCAAGTTATGTAGCCCCATTTGCCTAGCCCTTACCACTCTTCTGCCTTGAAACCAATACTTAGTACTGATTCTAAGACAGAAGGTAAGGGTTTAAAAAAAAGAGATATACTAGTGTTCTAATTGGATGTGGAGATGGAGGTGGAGGTGAGGGAGAAGAAACAATAAAAGGTGATTCCAACTCAAGGTAAGTTATTATTGTTTATGTTGTGACTCCAGAGAGACTTTTTTCCTCTAGTAGTGTAGTTGAAGCAATGAAGCATACAAATTGTTCTCATATCTCTTCACTAATGAAGAGAAAGTTCAGAGAGGACAGATCATAAGCCCTGCTGAAAATTCTGTCCCCCTTAAACTATTGAATATTTTTTCATTCTGTTAAAGTCCATTCTATTCTTCTCTCTGGAAACTGAATTTAGGCAATCATAGCATTTAGTGTTAACAGTTCACCTAGAGCAGCTGCAGACTTGCCTTGCAAATTCATCCTGTGCCTCCTGACCCACACAAAGGTCTTGTATCTGTCTGACAAGTTCATGGAACTCAATTCAGTTTGACAAGGAGCATCTTCTATGTGCCAGATACTAAGGATACAAAGGCAAAAAAAGCAACAGTGCCTCCCCTTAGTTTATATTCTGGCTCTTCCTTCAGTGGGCGTGGTAATCCTAGCCTTTTTATACCCCATAAGTTTCATGCTTGCCTTCAACCTGGTAGTTGAAACCTCTAAGAGAAATATGGTCCTGGGGTGCAACACGTTCCTCTTATATCCAGGAGCCCCCATTTTTCCTACGCTCTGGCCTTGGTTCACTGGTGCCCCCTTCAGGTTTCAAGCTAGCACCACTTCTCGTTTACTAGGGTTCCTAAACCCTAAATTCACTGCAGGGAGAAAACCTTAGGATTTCCTTTGTCTTCTCCATTCCCCTGCTTCCAACTACAGCTTAAGAATATAAGTGTATTTATTGTGAAAGACTTCCCAGAAACATTCCGTGTGAGACTACAATGACAAATAAATGGGTTAAAAGGTCACAGTTCACAGAAGTTCTTATAATTTAACTTAAAAAAAAATCCTTACTTTTCATCTTAGAATCAACACTAAGTATTGGTTCCAAGGCAGAAGAGGGGTAAGAGCCAGGCAATTAGGGTTAAGTACTTGCCCAGAATTACACAGCTAGGAAGTGTCTGAGGCCAAATTTGAATCCAGGATCTTCTATCTCAGTGCTTTAACTTTGACCTCTTTTTATCCCTCTATCAGCCTAAAGATCTTTTTTTAGATATGTAACTATGGCATTATGCCCATTACCTACCTGCACACAGGTAGAAGGAAACAGTAAGGGTATATGCTCAGAAATGAGAAGCAACAGCTTCTGGAGTGGCAATCATGTCAGCCAGTCAACAAACATTTACAAGTTTACTTTGTGCCATGCCCTGAATTAAAAACTGGGGATACAAGAAAGGTAAAAGACACTCTTTGCTCTCAAAGAACTCTTATTCCATGGTGGGGGATGGGGATTAAGGTCAAATTCATACTGGAGTAGCTTGAGAGACCACCCAAGATAGACAAAGGATTGATAAATGGAGAACCGCTTGAAGAGAGTTCAGGAATATATGCCAGAGCAAGAGAGTTTCCGTCTCCTAATGCCATGCTGAGAAACTAAGATACTGTAAATAAATTTGTTTTTAAGAAAGCTGAGTGCCTTTTGGGAGAAATGAACTAGATTTTTATATTACCAAAGAATATGATAAATTGAGGCATAAGACCTAGAGATTATTATTACACAGTGCCCTTAGATTGAAACTGGTCCTTTGTATCAGAAGTCAAGGTCTGACACATCAGTAACATGTTTTCCCAGATCTTGGTTCCAAAAGAGCAAGGATTATTTTATTCTTTGTATTGGTAGACCCATTGGTGGGAGTAGTGCCAAAATGGTGGCTTAGTAGCAACAAAAGCTGAAACTTCTCTAACGATCCTTCCATTGCTAGAAGCTGAGGGGTGGGAATTGTATGGAGTGTTTGGGAAGGACTACCACCTCTTTTGTGAGACTTTCCATGCCCTTCTTAATCATCCATCTTTGTTAGTGTCACCCAGCTCTCACCTGAAGCCACTGGTCATACCCCAGTAAAACCATCTCAATGCATGGGCTAATCCAAGTTGAGAGTAACTAATGGGCCTCAGACCTTTCAATGACTCTTGGGGATGTCTACCCCAAGTAAATGAAGACTTCCTTGTGAATAGGTAGATGAAAAGAATTTGTTCCAAGGCAGCTGAAGCCAGCATGGTAGAACATTTAGAACCTGATCAGGCATTGAAGATACCAAAGTCTGCATCCCAAACCATCAAGCCATTGTCAGTCATCATGACTTTTGTCTTGCCACTGGACTTGGATGACTCTGGAGGAGAGGCAACTTTGCCTTACTTAAACACAATTCACTCAAAAGTCAAGACATCACCCCGTGCTGTCTTTGTTTTTTTTTTTAATCTTTTTTTATAATATTACTTTATTTTATTTTTTTTAAATAATTTTTTATTTTTAGAAAAAATTTCCCTGGTTACATAAGTCATGTTTTTACTTTACCCTTCACCCCCTTCACCCCCCCATCTCCCAACTCAACCCCTCCCCCCCTGCCCTAGCTAATTCACATTTCCACTGGTGTGGTCAGTCAAGACTTATTTACACATTATTGATAGTTACATGGGTGTGGTCTTTTCAGGTCTACATCCCCAATCATGTTCTCATCAACCCAAGTGTCCACGCAGTTGTTTTTCTTCTGTGTTTCTACTCCTGCAGTTCTTCCTCTAAATGTGGATAGTGTTCCTTTCCATAAGTCCCTCCGAATTGTCTTGGGTCATTGCATTGCTGCTAGTACAGATGTCCATTTCATTCGATTTTACCATAATATATCAGTCTCTGTGTACAACGTTCTTCTGGCTCTGCTTCTTTCACTCTGCATCAATTCCTGGAGGTCTTTCCAGTTCACTTGGAATTCCTCCAGTTTATTACTCCTTTGAGCACAGTAGTATTCCATCACCAACATATACCACAATTTGTTCAGCCATTCCCCAATTGAAGGGCATACCCTTGCTTTCCAGTTTTTTGCCACCACAAAGAGCGCTGCTATAAATATTTTTGTGCAAGTCTGTTTATCTATGATCTCTTTGGGGGTACAAACCGAGCAGTGGTATGGCTGGATCAAAGGGCAGGCTTCTAAAATGAAGGATGAACGAAAATCTCCATTGCCTAGCACATAGTAGGCACTTAATGTTTGTTGGTTGATTAGGATCACAGATCTAAGGCTAGAAGGGATTATTTAGTCTAACCCCTTAATTTTACAGGCAAAGACACTGAGGCTCAAGGAAGGAGGCTTTGTGACTCCAAGGTCACAGAGGGAAAAAATACCAGGTTACCTTAGCTTTAGTTTCATGACCATGAAATTATCTGCCTTTTTACACATAAAAACAATTTTTAACTTTCAAAGAAATTTTCAAGTCCAAATTTTCTACCTTCCTCTAACTCTCCCTTCCCGAGGCAGTAGGTAATCTGATATAGATTTTACACATGCAATCATGTGTAATGTGTAATGTGTAATGGAAGAGATCTTAAACAAAAAAAGAAGAAAGTTATCTCAATGTCAGAAAAATTTCTACTAACCATCAAAGAAAAGAAGGAAATGGAAGAGAATGTGATTAAAGGTACACATAGACAAATTTTCCTTGGCAAAAGAGCAGTCACTTCATCAAAGACTGACATTGAGGACATAGTGGTGAATCTCAGCTGTTAGAGCATTCCACTAAGCTTTCCTCTTGTTTACATCCATTTGTTTATATGCTATCTTCCCCATTAGAATGTGAGCTCTTTGGGGACAGGGACTGCTTTTGCATTTACTTTGTGTCTCTCACAGTTGGCTTAGATAAGCTAAGCCAACTGTGAGAGACATTCTCTTCCATTTCCTTCTTTTCTTCCTTTCTTTACTTCCTTCTTCCTTTTCATCCTTTCTTCCTCTCTCCCTCTCTCTTTCTTCTTCCTACCTTCTTCTTGCTCTGTCACCCTCTCCCTCCTTACCTCTCCTCTCTCACCTTATTTTCTCTTCCCTCCTTTCTCCCCTTTTCCTTCTCTTCCCTTCTTCCTTCCTCTTCCATCCCTCCTCCCTTTCTTCTTCTCCTCTCTCCCTCCTTGCCCTTCCTCTTCTTCCTCCTTCCCCCTTTCTCTTCCTCTCTCCCTCCTTTCTTCTTCTACCTCCAGAGCTATTGCTATTGCTTTATCCTTTTGGGTTTTAAGACTGGGTCTCCTTATCTCACTCTGGAAGTTCAGGAGCCACACAAAAGCTCAGTCCCAGTGCTGACTCACACCAAAAGCTTTGTCCTAGGTTTGTTTTTAATTTGGGCCTTTGGTACAGGGTTCACTCCTCCTTTGGCAGCCTAGTGGCCCCCAGTTCCCAGAGGTTTACCAAATTGATTCCAGACAGTGAAGACACCTGATTGTCTTTAGTCCTAACATAAGTTGTAAACTCCCCAGATAAATCATTCCACCAGCTCGCAACACCTTCCTCTCCCTTTCCCCTAAATCTAAACACTATCTATGGAAACTTATTCACTTCATCTCTCTAAGCTTTAATTTCCTCATTTGTAAAATGGAAATAATAACACCAGCACCAGCTAGATCATAGGATTGTTGTGAGAAAAGTGCTTAGCAAAATGAGTTAGAAATGTGTTTTCCTTTCTATAGTACTATTAATTCATCAGATTTTAAGTGGGAAAAGATGCCAGAGGTCATCTAGTCCAACAGTTCCATTTTATAGATGAAAAAAGTAGGGTCCACATCAATGAAATGATTTACCCAAGATCACAAAGGAAGTAAGCAGGGAAGATTGGATTTTTTTACTCCAGTTCTCTAGCTCCAAATCCATTGTTTGTACAAATATGCCATCCTGTCTCCCATCCCTAACTGAACTCTGTTATAATACAGTGATGCCCCAGAGGCTTTGAAGTATGTAGGACTGTTTGTTCCTACACTAGATGATCTCAGACTGCTGCGTTATACATAGAATGGGGAAAGAAACAGGTTCTATGAGTTCCTGTGTCTGTGAATATATGGAAGAACAAACAAAACTAAATCAACTGGAAAGAAGAGAGAGTAATAATATGACAAGAGTGCCAAGGTGGTCCTTGCTACTGTAGTGAGTAAAAGACAAAATAATTGAAGAAACAAAGGTTTGATCTTCTGAGCATATTGATTTATTAAGCAATGCATGCCAATTGTCTAACAAATAGGGACTAAGTCCTTCCTTAGTTTAGGGCAAGACTTACATATATGGGGGAGACAGACCTTTCCACATTAAAACAATGAATCAGATGTGGTCAATTAAAAGGAAATAATATGACATTTTGTAATATGATTTCTAATTGGATAAAAGATTAGGGACTTTCCATGTTGAGAGGAAGAAAGTGAACAGGTACAATTCCCTTAATTAAAAAAAAAAAAACAGATGTTCCACTCCTCCCCAAGTATTTGTAACAATCAAAGGAACATGAAAACAATAACTGATTGATCACTATGGGCCCAGTTTTCAGACAAGACACACATGTAGCTTGAGAAATATACTTATAAAAGAACTTCCCAGTCTTAGAATCTGACTTCATTTCTGGTCAACATAACCTGGATCCTTGGCTAAGGGTTTCTAACAGCGGATACAGGTGCTCCACCTAACCACGCAGGGCTAGGTTCAAACAATGCAATAAGGTTCTCTCCCAATTCCTACAATTGAATAAACTTTTCTCACAAGACAGAATTTGGACTAGGCCCATAATTGAATGGAAAGGGAACTAACTAGCTCCAGAATTGAGTCACAAGATAGAGTCAATATGGTTTACTCAGTTCCCACGATTAACCACTTGCTATCCAAATCCCCTCAATTCAATTTTCACACACTCTTTGGCCAATTCTTGATGGATCTGAAATAGCTTTAATGAAAATTCTCAGATATAATTAAAAATGCCAGTTTATCGTCATGTAATAAGAGTCCCCATTCTTATAGAATCAGAAAGCCAATATTTGAACAGAACATTTTTTGAACAGAACTATTTTCTGTGAGTCTCACATTTCCCAGCAATCTCACTCCTTGAAAGTCAATAAAAAACCCTAAACTTCTAAGCAATAACATTAAAACACCACAATTTTAACTAATGGATATGAAGGGAAGCCAGGAAAGGTGGCATGGTGTAATGAAAAATATACTGGATTAAGGAGCAGAAGATATGGATTTGAAATGTGTCTTTGGTTCTTAGAATCTAACACCTAGTCTCTCCTAGGAAAGGTGGATGGTGTTCCTGAGCCCTGTGACATGTGTTGGTTCCATCAGGAGACTTGACTCCTGATTGGCTAAGAGAACAATGAGCCGTGACATTATGAAAGGAGAAGGGATTTACTTCAGTTTGTTAGACACACTTCCATGAGAGGACCTCAAGACCTGTTTAGGGAGGCAAGGCATGAACTTTTGAATGGCTAATGGGAGTCCCCAGAGCTGCAGACATGCGGAGAAGCTGGCCCCCATTATGTCCCTTGACTTCCATGTTTGCAATCCTAGAGAGTGGACATCCCTTGGTGAGAACATTCCCTCTCTCCTGGTTTGAGTTGAGATCTTCTCTTACTCCCAGTTGAAGGGATGATTTACTCTTATGTGTTTTGGGGGTATATTCTTTGTTTAACTTCTCTGATTTCTGATTGCTATTTTCTTTGATAAAAAGGTTTATTATCTTTTATGTTCTCAGCATTTGCTGGGAAGAAGCCAGGTTGGAAGGTTTAAACTAAAAGGCTACTCTTTTCTTTTGAGAATCATCAGAAAAGGGATTTTCATTCTAACCTCCTTCAAGTCATATCCCTAGATAACAGATATTTAAGAGGTAGCGGGCTGATAGAGCTGGCCCAATAATCTCCTTGCTAGAGGAGACACCATCCTACTCCAGTCATCCTGGACTTCCCTGCCTTACTTTACCCACTGCTAGGCTATTAGGACCTCTATAAAGGTGGGTCAGACCTCATATCATATCTATGCAACATATGAAACATATCTACAGACTTTAATAGTGTCATGTACATACATATCTTATACCAAAATACTAGTACAGTCCTTTTTAGGTGTCATGTACATATATATCTTATACCAACATACTAGTACAGTCCTTTTTAGTTGTAGATATGAGATGCAGAGTGTTTCAAGCACACTTGAGCATATCTACACCAATTTCCAGCCTTCTCCACTACAGGATTATTTTATTAAAATGAGCTAAGTGCAATGGTGGGCTTGCTATCTGTGTGACTCTAGTGATTTAAACTTTGTCTGCCTGAGTTTCTTCACCTGTAAAATGGTACCTACTTCCCAGAGTTGTTCTGGGAGTATAATAAGATCTTTCTGAAGTCCTTGACAAAGCTTAAATCGATATATTAAATCTTTTCCTTTCAAGGTTCAAAGGCAGGCTAGTGGGAATGCTCTGTAATATGCTTAGAAATTACCCAAAATTGCAGAAATACATTCTTCAATTAACTAGACCCCAATCCCAGAAGAAAACCAAGGAAATCTTTTCTCCCATGAGCCAGGTTCCCCTTCCCAATCCTGAACCATGAAATCATACAATCTTGGGCAAAGTCATTGTTAATGTAATTTATTAGGAATATTATCTTAGAAATGAAAACAAACATTTTAACAAAATACAGAAAACTACAATGGAGCTCAGAAGTTACCATTTTCCTACCCCCTTCCACTCTATATCCAGCCAATCTAAGGGAGAGAGGTCACTAAGGAAAGAATTAAGATTTAAACATTGGACAAAGTTTCCCCAATATTATACTCTATTTTTTTAAATGAAGGGAAAGGAAGAAAGGATCTGTTGACTAGACTTCACTAATAGTCACAATTGCCAGTTTGGGCTGATTTTAGTTGCAGTTCCCTTTGCCATGAACCTATCTTTTCTTCTCTTGCTGTCCCATCTGTTTTATGTATCCACTCATATCTTACTCTTTCATCTCTACCTCTCCTGTATGGTGCCTCAAAACTTGAGTAGAAGTCCCTTCAGAGTCCCAAAACAAAGTTTTCCCAAAAGCCTTTAAACAGACCATTCCAAGAATTCTCTATCAGCTTAGAGAGGTTGATAGAATTCTCTTCTGATCCCAGCTCTTGGCAACTCAGAGCTATACTAATGTGATCCTGATTTCACCTGATACCCAGTTTTCTCATTCTTTAAATCAATAAGTATTTATTAAGTACCTATAACATGCAGGACTTGAACTAGCTAATGGAACTACAAAGCCAAAATGAAAAAAAAAAAAGGTCACAATCTATTAGGGGTGGCAACATTTACATAGGAAGCAAGCATGAGATAATTTGAGGAGGGAGGGAGGGAGCATTGACAATGAAGGGGATAAGGGCAGATTTCCTGTAGGGAGTGGAACCCAAGTTCAACCTTTAAGGCTAAATGATTCTAAAAGTAGGAGATAAAGATGAACTCTGTTTCAAGTAGGTGGGGCAGCCTATACAAAGGAATTGAAATGGGAAGTGGAATGCAAAGCTTATGGAACATAGAGACAATGAAGGGAGTATAAAAATATCTGCAACTTTTTTTTTTTTAAACCCTAGCCTTCTGCTTTGCAGTATTGGCTCCCAGGCAGAAGAGTGGTAAGGGTTAGGCAATGGGGGTTAAGTGACTTGCCCAAGGTCACACAGCTGGGAAGTGTCTGAGGCCAAATCTGAACCTAGGACCACTCCCACCCCCATCCCCGGTCTCTAGGCCTGGCTCTCAATTCACTGAGCTACTTAACTGCCCCCTCTGCAACTTTTTAAGGGAGTCAAACATGAATAATTATAACTGTCAAGCTTAGAAGTTTGTGTTTTATCCTAGAAGTTACAAAGAGCCGTTGAAGAGTTTTGAGCAAATAAATAATGTGGTAAAATTGGAGCCATAAGATTATTCTGAAGTTGTATAGAGGATGAATTAGGACCTGAACTAGGAAAGTGGCCATGTGAAGGGGGCAGATGGGAAATATTTTGTTCATTGACATGATTTGGGAGCTGACTGAAAAGAGTGGGGCAGTGATTTGCAATGAAGATTTTGTAAGACCCATGTTAGAAACCTCAGTAACTACCTGGAAGGAGAATTTCAACAGAAATAGGGAAATTTGGAAGAGGAACAGGTTTAGGAGGGAAGAGCTGTTTTAAACATATTGAATTTGAGAAGCCTGCAGAATATCGTAGTAGAAGTGTCCCATTGGCAGTCTGATGCAAGTCACTTAACACTCATTGCCTAACCCTTACCACTCTTCTGCCTTGGGGCTCAGGAGGGAACTTGGAGCTAAATATGTAATTTTGGAAATCAAAACTAATGAAATCATCAAGAGAGGATATGCATAAGGAGAAAAGAATTTAGGACTGAGCCTTGGAAGACACATCCAGTTAGTGACCATTATGTGGATAAAAATCCAATCAGAAAACAGAGAAGAAAAAGTTGTTCAAGTAGTACCAGAATCTAGAGAAAGTAGTATGACAGAAGCTGAAGGAGGGGAGAGTATACAGCAGAGGTTATCAATAACAGTGTCAAAAGCTAAAAAAAAAGTCAAGGATGAGAATGAAAACTGGCAACTGGTATTTGTGAACAGTCCATTTTAATCTAGGGGTAGTAATCATGTATTGGATCACAAAGGATTGAGAAATAAGTGGAGAATAAGGGAAATTGGAGGCAATGGATATAGACGAATTTTTCTAAGCACTTGGCTATGTAAAGGAGGAAAACAGCAGAGAATGTAGCAGAAAAGGAGAGGAAGTGGTAAAACAAATAAATCTTGATTCCTGCCTTAAAGTTGATTTATTCAGTTTGGTGTTCACTACAGATCTCTTCCCTCTTAAAGCACAATTAATTTATTTTAACAAGCATTTATTATCATCTACTTTGGGGAAGGAATTGCGTGCTAGGAGCTGGGGGGTATAGAGTGTGTAAAAAGAAGTTTGAGCCATAATCTCTTAAATTCCTGGGAAGATTTGTAAAATCTAACAAAGATAAGCCCATACATCCTAAACAGAAAGCCTACCTGAAAGGGGAGAGGGAAAATTGTTAGGATTTTATCTGCAGAAATGAGGGAGGGAGAGGGTTCTGGTTCCATATATATGGGTGTGTGTGTATACACATATATGCATATGTATATATGTATATGGGGAGTCAGAGAGAGACCAAGCTGAAAGGGGCCTTAGGCAAGTGTTCTTAACCTGAAGTCTATGAACTTAAAACTGTATTTATATATTTATTTACATTTGTATGTTATATATTTATTAAATATATTTATATGATAACTGTACTTCAAATAAAATTAGTTTCCTTTGTAATATATATACATATATATATATTTTAAAAAACTTTGAAAAGAACTCCATAGGTCCATAGTCAAAAAGGGTCCATGTCACCAAAAAAAAACCACCCCAAAAGTTAACCTCTACCTTAGAAATACTCTAATCCAAAACTATTTTACAAAAAAGGGCATTGAAGTCCAAATTGGTGAAATAATCTCCTGAAAAGGATCACATGGCTAACTATTGGCAGAGCTCGAACTAAATCTTAGCTAGGTGTCTGGGCTTTCAACCTAGACATTATTTTACTATCCGACTCTCCTTCTTCAGGAAGGCACACAAATAGATATAACAAAAATTAAAATGTGTCAAGTGTAGGGGAAAAGATACAAGCCCGTTAAGATTTAGGAGTTCTGAGGAGGGAAGAAGAGATCCCTACTGAGTGCTACTTAGTAATTCATTCTGCTCTTTATCGTAATGCCTCTCAATGACAGAAACCAGATTTCTGCGTTTACTATTTGTTTCAGTTTATTAAGGCGACAGAGAAAGAGATACAGAGACCACAGTTGTTTCCTCAGTCATCTGCCCTTCAAACTGGGGAAGGGTCTCACAAACCGCCTGAGGCTCAGGAGCGAGAACCGAGTGTGTCACCCCACGCTAGGACTTTTTGGAGCTCAGGGAAAATAAAACAGCAGCTGGTTGTAAAACACCGGCCCCGGGGAGTGAGAATTTTATTTGCAAAAATGGGGAAAGGGCTCAGGACCCAGGAACTAGCAACCAGCCCGCGAATGCACGTGGGTGGAGCCGCGGCCCGGATAAGCCAGGGCGGGCTCTGAACAGTTTGAAATTCATCTGCCAGGCTGATGACGAACGTAGGGAGCGACGGGAGGTAGCTCCGTTCAGCCGGTCCCTAAGCTTAGTTTACCCGCGTGCGCAAATAATCTCTAGGAAGTCCTGGGCCGTCACTAGGGCGACGAGCCTTCTTTTGCATCCCTAGAGCCGCCGCGCTCGCTTCCGGTCTAGCCTGGGAAACTCCAGGCCCGCCCTCCGCCCTCCCCGTCCCGTTCTTTCCCCTCCCCCTCGCTTCCTCCCTCCTTCTCTCTGAAGCATTTCTATCCGGCTGCAGGCACCAGCCGTGGTGCCTGTTCCTTTAAATGGCGTGGCCTCGGTACGGCCCCTGCAGCTGCGGTCTGGAAGACCCCGCGCGCCTCTATTGAGGGATGAACCAAGATGGCGGCTGCTTTGGCTCCGTGAGGGAGGAGGAAGAAGCGGCGGCAGCGGCCGAGAAGGGACCTGGCGTTGGGAAGGGCGCCCCAGGTACGACCGGGGGGGCCCTCGCCGACTCTGGAGAAGCGGCGGGCGCAGGGGCACAGGCCGGGGGCGGACACGCTCAACACCCGGAGAGCGCAGGGGAGCAGCGGAGCCGCTGGGGGCGGCCGCGGCGGCGGGGCCCGGGTATGAGGAAGGAGAACATGGCGGCGGCCTGAGGCGGCGGCTGGAAGCGACTTGACGAAGGAAGGGCATGGCGGAGGCGGGAGCAGGGCAGTGACCCGTGCCCAGCGCCCCGTGGAGCTCGTTCCTCCCCCTTCCCACCTGGTAGGCAGCTGGGCCTGGACAATAGACCCGCGCAGGAGCATCGGGGCAACACTTGCAGGGGGGCGGCCGATCCGGACCCCGGCCCTCGGGTCCCCAGGCCTCCCGGGCCGTGACATGAGGGAGGAGGCCGCGGCGCGTGGGAGTGAAGGCCCCCTGCAGGGAGGCTGCGGTCCGCGGTGCTGAGCGGAGAGGGCCCAGTCGGTCGCGGCCTCCCTTCCCCCTCCCGGGGCCCGCGGGGCGTCTCCCCCACTCCTCACCCCCTCCCCGGGCAGTAGCTGCGGGGGGGGGCGGCAGGATGACTGACACCCGGAGACGGGTGAAGGTCTACACGCTCAACGAGGACCGGCAGTGGGACGACCGGGGCACCGGGCATGTGACCTCGGGCTACGTGGAGAGGCTGAAGGGCATGTCCCTGCTTGTCAGGGCGGAGAGCGACGGTGAGTGCACGCGGGGCGGGCGGCGGCACTAGGCTGGGCGGAGGCGCTGGGAAGGACCCCCTCTTCCTCCAACTCCGGCCTCCTCTTAGCGGAGGCAAGCACAAATAAACTGGATGAGGAGGGCGGGAGGAGCGCATGGCACCTTCCTCCCTTGGGGAAGGGGGGGCGGTTTCGGAGCCCTTTGGGGAAACGGCGCTCTTGGAGGGAAGGAAGTAAGGAAAGAAGTGCCTTCTAGGTGCCGGACGCTTTTACAGATACCTTCTCTGATCCCCCTGGCTACCCTGGAGTAGATTAGGTGCTTCTCTACCTATGATAATAGGAAAAAGGTTTCTGTTAGGAAACGCTATCCCTCGGATTGAGTGAATGGACCAGCCACATGTATTTCCATTCCCCCTTTCCAGAAACGTTTCCTTTCCTTCCCTTCCAAGGACCAGTCTGCTCTTTTGCTTTACGCATGTGTTTCTGCTTTCAAACGTGTTAAGAGGAGGCCAGCAGTTTTGCTTCTGTGGCCTACAGGTGTGTGTGTGTGTGGTGTGTGATGCGGTGCGGTTCGTGCGTGCGTGCGTGTTTTCTAGCTCGCACTGGCCACATGTGAATGGGTTTGAAGTCAGGTTTATGATTTTGTGCCTACTAAGTGGCAGGCACTGTTATGCTTAGCTCAGGAAATAGAGACAAAAGAGAGTTCCCTACCGTGTTTCAGGCACTGCTAAACCCAGGAAATACAAAGCAAAAGACTACTATGTTCCCTGGCACTCTGAATTGCTGGGAATACAAACGAAAGCAAAAGTTAGTCTTGATCCTTAAGGAGCTTACAATCTAATGGGTGACTGAGGGCCTTCGTTTATAAGAGCTGGAGAATACAAACAAGCAAAAAAAAAAAAAAAAGTCCCTATCCTCAAGGAGTTATAATCTAATGGGGAAATCTTCATTTGAGAGTGACCTTGAGAACGTCATTGACTAATCCCTTTGTGCCTACTACTTTGCCCATCTGCAGAGTAGGTATATGATTTTTTGCAAGGCATTAAGATATTTATTAGCCATTTCTTAGCTTTTGAAGAACTACCATAAATGGATTTTGGAGTACTTGAAAATATTATACGCCTGAGCTCCTGTTTCACATCACCAAAAATAGACTAACTTTGCTTTTGATAGAAAATACTACTTTGCTCTCTGAGGTATATATGCTGTTTACTCTTAAAAGCATTTTGTAGATAATATTGTTCTTTGTCCAGGAAACTTCCCATTTGCTGTCGTTTTTTTTGTATTAGACCTCTTTTTTATTTAAATGTGGGGAGAGAAAGCATGGTATGATGGCCCACCTTGGAGCCTCAGAGTCACCTGGGTTAAGACCTCTCTCTGACATACCCTGACATAATGACCCTGGATGAGGGTTCTTCCTCTAAGCCCTCCTAGGAACCTCTTTAAAATTTTTAAATTGCTAAATGTTTCCAATACACTTTGGTGGGAGACACCTCACCTAAAATTCCCAATCATAAATTGGGACAAAACAAGGATATGATGGTGCCTACTGGTAAAATTCCTATTACTCTTTGACAGTTTCTGGAGTACTTCAATTGATATATGGGCTTTTTTGTTACTTTGCTTAATTTGAGATAAGTCCACTACCAAACTATAGGTTGTTTGAATATAAATTCTTGCTTAGATTTTTTTTCAAACCTTTTGTTTACTACTGCCCTTCTTACTGTCATCAGTTTCAGTGAGCTAAAGGGGAACTATGGTCATGAAACATTAAACTTCAAAGTACATTTTACTGCACACTACTTTATTGTGAAGTTTTTTTAAACCAAAAAGTTCACTTTCCACTCAAGATGGAATTAAATAGTCACATACCCTTTAAAAAATAAGAAGCACCAAAGAGAAGAAAAATGCAAGGAATAACCACAGAAATAAAAAAAGGCATATTTTTTAAAATGGAGAAAATTAATACTACATAATAGAATTGTGACCAATAATAGAAATTGAAGAAAATTAAAAATCACATAGGAATTTAACTTAGAGTTTAAAATTACTTCTCTACTCTTCGAAAAAAATTGGGAAGAAACAATGAAGAAAAAAGAAAGTTATGGAACATGGTAGAAAATTAAAAAAAATAGTCTTGAGAAACTGGTTTATACACAGTAATCAACAATTGGATATACTGGCTCAAAAACAAATTGAAGAATTCTCAGAATCAAATGACAAATTTAAGGAATGCTTCACAAGATAATAATTTTGAGATTACTAAAATCACAGAAAATTTAGAAAAACAAGAATATGAGGTCTTCCAAGAAATCTTTATATAAAATTTATCAGGAAAAGCAAAAACATCCAGGAAAACAAAATAGAATCCATTGAACAACCAGGAAAGTCCCAAGATTCACCTTCTAGTTAAACTCCAAGAATACAATGATAAGGAAAAAATATTTCAAGCTGCCAGAAGAAATAGAGAAAATATCAGAATCATAGTGGAAATCACAAAAGATAAGAGATGGTTAAAGAAACCGGAAATTAATGTATACAAAAATAAGCCAGAATTATTTGCCCAGCAAAACTCTGTATGCTGCTTAAGGTATAAATTATTACTATTTGAGAAGTATTCGGGTTTTTAAGTTTTCAGTGAAACCTGTGGCTTTAAGGAAATCTAACAACAGTCAAGTCTCAGCCAAAAATAGACAAATAATTAAAACAACTCACTTCTCGTATCAAGACAAGTTAGTTATAATGTTGTGTTTGAATCTTCAGTTTTGTTTTAGATAATCACTGTTTCAGTAATGTGCTTCTGACAAAAGTACCCCCAAGTTAAAGAAACCTTGTTACTAAGACTGAAGAACTTGATTTAGAGTGTTTTTCTTAAGTTTAATGTCAAATAATAAGAAAATGTATGTTCCCTTTCTATAGAATGATTGAAGAAAAGACAAACCTAACAGTTTTGTAATGCTAAATAAGAATGGATTAAGCTCTCCAATAATATGAAGAAGTCACAGAGTGGATTAAAAAGCAGAATTCAACAATGTCTTTGTTCACTGGAAACAGTTAATCCAGAAAATCCGGAATCTGTAAGGAACTGATACATATTTCTATAAGACTAATTACACATTCTTCAGTGAAGCATTGGTCTAGCTAGGGATGTGACAGTTTTTGAAGATGAAAATACAAATTGGTTAACTACATGAAAAAATTCTTACATTCTAGTGATCAGAGAGGTGCAGTTCTAGATGAACTTGCAACTACTGTAATATAATCCTTGCATCCACTATAATGACCAAAATTTGTTGGGGAAATGGGCACTCAATGTTGGGCTTGCAGACTGGCATGCTCATTTTAGAGATTGAGTATGCAAGTGTGAGTGTTTATTTTGGGGCAATGATCTTTTATAAAAACATCATAGAAAGGGAAACAGTCTTCATGACTGCTTTGCTTTGAATATCAAAAAATTGGAAGCAGCCTTTATGTCTAGGAAAGAAAGAAAGAAAGATACTTTTTGCTATGTTAATGTAATCGAATTTATATTACTAGAACTGAATATGAAGCATCCTGTGACAAATAGAGGTACTTGTTTAAACAATGAATGATAAGGTCATTAGTATCAGAACATTGTATATAGTGACTATAATTAGGTATATAGAAAAAGAAAATAAAACCCATGGTTATAGAATTTGGAAATGGGAACATTGAACAAACATTTTTATTTAATTTGTTTGGTCCCAATTTGTTTTGATAAGTTTTATGTAATCTGTCCTGGTTTTTGTATGTTTGTTTTTGTTGACAGTTCTTAAGTTTATAGTAATTTTTAAAAAACCATATAAATTAAATGGTTAAACTGTGACCAGCTATAAAAGAACAGATTTTAAATTAAATGTTACTCTGGAATTTTGCACCTTTTTATAATTCACCAGTTCAGATTGCAACCCATCTATGCCTGCTCAGCCTGAGCAACTCTTGTACTTGTTTTCTTGTAAATCCTTCTTAGGGCATCCACCCTACATGGCTAGAAGCCTTCCTCTAGACTTCTTGATGTTGCTTGAATGTCAAGTTCAAGTTGTTCCAACCCTCCCTCAGTCACTCACCTTTCTAGGTGATGTCCTTTCTTTATACATGTTCTCTTGTTCTCCATAGTTTGGTGTGTTTTTTTTGTTTGTTTTTAATCACTGTCATGAAAGATGTGTGGCACAGTTATAGTATCAAGGATTTAGAACTGGGAAAAACCTCAGCAGTTATCTTGTCAGAACCTTTAGAAGGATTCCTTATAGATGATCAGCTTGTCTAGATACATCTGTTTGACAAAGTCAATGTGCTAATTGTATTAAAGCATAAAAGTTGCAAAGATTTGTAAGTGTGTTCCATAATCACTCAAGAGTTAAGCCTTCTTAGTCTACCTGGGAAAAAAAAGACTGGGTAAAGAGTGTAAATTGTCCTATGATATGTATTTGAATGGACAACATAGGGAACTTGACATAGATCTTGGATTAACACTGTAAGTGGATGATGGACCTACATTCTGAATTGCCAGGAAGAACAGAGTAGGTTAAATTGCCTTTGGGTAATTGCACAGTGCTTTTGTTAACTTATTTCTCCTCCCTAACCACCACCTCCCAAAGCTTCTCCCTGAAACAAAGGCCATCTTTTGTACCTTATAGTTTGGAAATAGTTTCCTTCTCTCCGCTTTGTTACATTGTATTCTATAGTTGACACAGCTAAATTTTAAGTTATTTTTTAATAACTCACATTGAAACCAAATAATTCCACATTTCATATAAGTGATAAACATATCTCTCAACTAGAAATTGTACGCTATATCCTGCTTCTTTTGCCCAAGAAACCTGCCTCCACTTCCCCACCCTCAAAACAATTATAAATGTTTCAGTTTTAATTGAAAAAGAAGGGGTATTTTAAGAGCCTTTTAAATGAAGATCGCAGCCATTTCAGACTTGTGAACAATACTTAATGTATTTCTTTATTAAGACAATAGAGAGATTTTTAAGATTCAGGATTCATTATTCCTTTATTCTTGGGGGGAAGGTGTTAGCATTGAAAAATGTCTATTGATATCTCAAGCCTTTGTCGCTTTTTTTTTTGATAATTTACAGTGAATTTTACATTACATGCTAGTTGGTCTACCTTCCTTTGCCACCATTCACAGGCTCAGATGTACCTTTGAGGTCCCTAAAGTGATTTTCTTATAAGCTCAGATAAGTGTAATAAATAGGAAGGATAAAAATAAATGATCATAATGCTAGCTTAGTATAAGACATTAAGAATTACCTAGTCCAGATATATTATACCTAAATTTTCTTCCTGATATTTAGTCTCAAAGTGCAGTAATTCTTGAGAATCTATAGGAAACAGATTTTGGGAGCCAGAATCGAAAAGCAAGATGGAATTTTTAAAAGTTTAAAAGTTTTTAAGAAGAACCTTTAGCAGGAGAAGTCTTGCAAACAGATAAAAATTTGCCACAGACAAGCAGTGTGAACCCTTAACATTTTTACAGATGAGAAAACTGATCCCCACCCAAGTCAAATATTAGCTAAATTCAAATGATTCTTATTGGAGTCCTGTTTAGAAACGGAGTCTTCTGACTAACTTTCCAGAGCAATGTCATAATATTCAAAGCCAAACATAGGTTGAATTATGTTAGTACTGTTTTGGATTATCTATGACACTACTACAAACTTCCTTCTGTTTATAGGGATAATTGATCAATTGATTGTTGGTAGATTGAGGAAAAAACAAATATTTGTAAAATCCTTTATAGCTATTGACTAATAGATGTATAAATGGAAAATTGCTAGTGTCAGTTATTGTAGTTATAGAATAATTAGTAGTGGACTACATCCAAGTCATTATGTTAACTTTTTTTGCCCAATAAACTATTGTCTTCTAGTTTTTTTATTTTTTATACAATCTCCATAAAATAAAGTAAAAATTAAAATCTTAATATTTTGAAATATTTTAGAGTCACTTTGTATCTATGGGGAATTGGGTTAAGTATTCCACTTAAATGTGGTCAGGTAACAAATCTTGCCCCTGCTAAATGTTCCTATCACCAATAAAGATTTTTCTTCAAAAATAGAAGTTCACATAGGAAGGATGAAGTTATAGTATTCACTAACTTATTTTTTCATTGATTTCTTCATCTTACTCAAAACCTATATTGTTATAGATATACACCAAACTGCATTTAAAAACAAAAAACTAGATATAAATTTGTAGTGCTTGCCTTGGTTAGTCAAATATACCTGTGAATTTGCTGGAATATAAGAGAGATGGTAATTTGCTTTTTTTCCCCTTCCATAAGTAAACTTAAGTTGGATGTTATTGTACATAATTTATAAAGGGAATAAGGAAAGGTAAAATATACCAAAATGCCTTCAAGAAGTACAACTGTGTAGTTTGGGAAAACCAGTTCTGTACTGTTTGAAAAGATTAAGAATAAATTTTCTTATGCTTTCCTTTTTATTAATATATTGGGTTTTGGGGTTTGTTTTTTTTTTAAAACCCTTACCTTGGTTCTAAGGCAGAAGAGTGGTAAGGACTAGACAATGGGAATTAAGTGAATTGCCCAGGGTCCTACCGCTAGGAAATGTCTGAGGTCAGATTTGAACACAGCACCTTCTATTTCTGGGCCTGGCTCTCAATCCACTGAGCCACCTAGCTGCCCCCTAATAATTTGTTTTTTAAAACTAGATCTTCTGAACTCATCCAAGCTAAAAGTACAGAGGCTCTTCACAAGGTAATGGTAATTACTACTGGTAATGGGCATAGGAACTTTGACCTGCTGGTTTCTAACATAGTTCATCCCTCTTTAATCAAGGTAGTGGCTCCATGCTTTTGGGTACTTGACATACTGATGCTGAATTTAGTTGGGATGACTAGCTAGCTTCAGCCCTCTCCTGAGATCTGCCAGCCTCAGCCTCTCTGATAGCTGAGATTACAGAAGTGTGCTACCACCACATCCAGCTGCCATAAATTCTGTATAATACTTTTAGTTTTTCAAAGCATAATTATACTCATCTTTGTCCTCAAAACTGTCCTGAGTGTAGGTGTTCTTATTAGTTATACAAAGAAATAGGCATAGAAAAAATGCCCAAGGCCACACAGCTAACCAGTAGTAGATCTGAAATAGAATTACCATTGTCCTATGGCAGTGGTTCCCAAACTTTTTTGACCTACCGCCCCCTTTCCAGAAAAAATATTACTTGGCCCCCTGGAAATTAATTTTTAAAAAATTTTAATAGCAATTAATAGGAAAGATAAATGCACATGTGGCCATCACAGCACCCCCCTGGATCACTGCAGCACCCACCAGGGGGCGGTAGCTCCCACTTTGGGAATCACTGTCCTATGGTTTGATGTGTTTTCAATGTATTACCATTAACATGTAGAATTTGTCAAATTACTTTTGTGAGGGATAGAAGGAAGGAAAGAAACAAGCATTTATTAAGCACCTTCTATCAAACACTGTTGTGCTAAGAGCTTTACAAATATGATTCTCATAACAATCTTGGGAGTTAAGTCAGTTTTACAGTTGAGGGTGCTGAGGCAGATAGGTTAATTTACTTGCTCAGGGATGCACACATAGTAAATATCTGAGGTTTGATTTGAACTCAAGATTTTCCTGATTGGCGGATTCAACATACTACCCACTATGCCACCTAACTGTCTAAACAAAGAATGTGTTAGCCTGTTGGATTTATTCCATATTACATTAAAAAGTTATATTACTTAGAAACACATATATAAATTACATATGTGTAATATTACATTTGATAAACATTTTCAAAAGTACATTTGCCCAATAACCTAATGACTTTTGAATGATTTTTTCCCCTAGCACAGGGCTAATAATGAGGAAATGGATACCTACTATTGGGTTTTTATTATCAAACTTCATTTAAAAACAATTTATGTTGCTGTGTAAACCTATCTTGAGATATAATAGGGTATAGGAGGGGTCAAACTTAATGGATATCTGAGGTTTGTGTCTTTTTTAAGGGGTTTAGGTTCATAAGTGGGTTGAGTTTTGGTTGCTGGAGCTAAGTGCAAGGGATTGAGAAGACCTTTGGACGAAAGGTTTTTTTGTTTTGTTTTAATTTTCATTTTTCGGAAAATTTTTCCATGGTTACATGATTTATGTTCTTTCCCTTTCACCTCCCTCCAACCCCTCCTCCCCTATAGCCAACGTGCATTTCCGTGTGCCATCGATCAAGGACTATTTCCATATTATTGATAGTTGCATTGGTGTGGTCGTTTTAAGTCTACATCCCATGTGTTCAAGCAGTTGTTTTCTTCTGTGTTTCCACTCCTGTAGTTCTTCCTCTGAATATGGGTAGTGTTCTTTTCCATAAATCCCTCAGAATTGTCCTGGGTCACTGCATTGCTGCTAGTACAGAAGTCCATTACATTTGATTTTACCACAGTGTATCAGTCTCTGTGTACAATGTTCTTCTGACTCTGCCCCTTTCACTCTGCATCAATTCCTGAAGGTCTTTCCAGTTCACATGGAATTCCTCCAGTTTATTAATCCTTTGAGCACAATAGTATTCCATCACTAGCACATACCACAATTTGTTCAGCCATTCCCCAATTGAAGGGCATACCCTCATTTTCCAGTTTTTTGCCACCACAAAAAGTGCGGCTATATTTTTGTACAAGTCTTTTTATCTATGAACTCTTTGGGGTACAAACCCAGCAATGGTATGACTGGATCAAAGGGCAGGCAGTCTTTTAGAACTCTTTGGGCATAGTTCCAAATTGCCATCCAGAATGGTTGGATCAGTTCACAACTCTACCAGCAATGCATTAATGTCCCAATTTTGCCACATCCTCTCCAACATTCATTACTCTCCCCTGCTATCATTTTAGCCAATCTGCTAGGTGTGAGGTGGTACCTCAGAGTTGTTTTGATTTGCATTTCTCTAATTATTAGAGATTTAGAACACTTTCTCATGTGCTTATTGGTACTTTTGATTTCTTTATCTGAAAATTGCCTATTCATGTCCCTTGCCCATTTATCATTTGGGGAATGGCTTGATTTTTTTATACAATTTGATTTAGCCCCTTGCATATTTGAGTAATTAGACCCCTGTCAGAGTTTTTTGTTATAAAGAGTTTTTTCCCAGTTTGTTGTTTCCCTTCTGATTTTGGTTGCATTGTTTTTGTTTGTACAAAACCTTTTTAATTTAATATAATAAAAATTATTTATTTTACATTTTGTAATTTTCTCTTAACTCTTGCTTGGTTTTAAAAATCTTTCCCGGAGATCTGATGAGTATACTATTCTGTGTTCACTTAAATTACTTATAGTTTCCTTCTTTATATTCAAGTCATTCACCCATTCTGAATTTATCTTGGTGTAGGGTGTGAGATGTTTCCCAGCAGTTTTTGTCAAATAGTGGATTTTTGTCCCAAAAGTTGGGCTTTTTGGGTTTATCATACACTGTCTCGCTGATGTCACTTACACCAAGTCTATTCAGACCAAAGGTTTTGAAAGACAATTGTAGGAATTTTTTTCTGAGCTACTAATTGTTCATTTTTAAAATATAGATAATTCTTAGAATAAAATACAGAGTACTGGAAAAGAGGAATTCAAGGTAGATCTACCATGAGTTCATAGTAAATCTGTAACTGACATCTGGTTTTTTTGTTTTTAAATTTTGTATGCATTCGTTCTTGGTACCATTTTCTCTTTTCATTCAACACTAGCCTCTTTAATATTATGTTTATTCATTCCATGCACTATCCAGTTCAATAATCAAGAGTCTCTGCTTTTACAGGGCTTAAATTTGAGTGGTGGGGAAGGGATCAATTGAGAGGCATCATGGTAAAGTAGAAAGAGTGTTAAGTTTGGAATTACAGGCCCTGGGTTTAAATCCTAGCGCTTCCACTTCATGGCTGTGAGACCTTCAACATGTTATCTCACCAGGTCCTCACTTTTATCATCTGTAAAAGAGTAGGGTTGTACTAGATACCCTAGAACAGTAATAATGGCAAGCTTTTTAGAGATGGAGTGCTGGGCCCCTCCACCACTCCACCAACTGTTGTGCTTGCCCTGTCTCTCCCCCTCCCCCCTTACCCCACACAGGGGAGGTAGAAAGCACTCCTATTAGGCTGCTGGGCAGAGGGGTGGGTGATGTGAGGAATGTCCTCTGGGAGTATAGAAAGGGGGAGAGTACTGAGTGGCCCAAGGATTCTGCTACCCTCTAGCTTTGCTGCCTGTGAGCCATATTGGGCTCCTGAGGGGTGTGTGGTGTGGGGGGGGGTGTGTGAAAAAATATCAGGCACAGTGGGGTAAGGGAAGGGAGCAGCTCCACCTGTCCCTCCACCTTTCTAGTAACAAACTGGGGGTGGGTGGGGTGCATGAGTGCTCACAGAGAGTGCTCTGGGTGCCATCTTTGGCACTTGTGCCATAGGTTCATCATCACTGCTGCTTTGAATGTCTTTTATCTATAATCCTATATGTTATATAGGATAATTTGAAGAGGAGTGAGCACTAACAGCTAGGGAGGATCAGGTAAAGATTAGTGGAGGTTGGTGATATTTGAGCTGAACCTTGAAGAAAGATAAGGACCCTAGAAAGTGGAGATGAGGAGAGGAAATACATTTTAGGCGTATGGGGTACAACTTGTGTGAATGGGAATGTTGAGTCTGGGAAATGACTAATAATCCAGCTTGGCAGGAATAGAGAGTGCATGAAAAGGGAGTATTGAAAAATAAGGTAGGAAGAATAGATTGGAAACATTGTAGAGAACCTTAAGTGATAAGCTCACTATTTCAAATCTTATCCTCTCCTCTTCAGTTAACCTGGGACCCTTTTGTACCTCCTGCCTCCATACCTTGTTTTATGCTCTGTGTCTGTAATGCTCCCCCCTTACTGAATTCCTCTTACCCATCCAACTCAAGTGCTCCCTACTCTTTGTGAATCTTTGATCTTCCTCCCCCTAAACAAATTTTATACCTTTCATGTACTTCTGTAGTATTATGAATGTTTTTTATTGATGCTGTTTGTTTTTAATAACACTTTTTTCCCAAATATATTGTACCCACACATAGCGACCCTTCCCTTATAATAGTTTTAAAAATAGAAGACAGCAGTTCCGAAAACCTTTATATCTGACAGTATATGTAACATTGCTACCTATTGTCTTCCATCTTTGCAAAAGAGGAAATCAGATTTTCTTAAATCTTTTCTGGCTAAGCCTTGGTCACTTATAATCACATAGCCATTAGTGGGGTTTTTTTAGTTGCTTCTGATTCCATTTTTATTTTTGTGTTTTCCTAGTTAGGTATTCATGTTATCAGTTATTCCAGAAAAAAAGCCTTTTTAAAAGTTAAACATAATTTTTTCCTTTTGTTGCTTGCTGTAGTAGACAGTGCCTACTGAATTACCTAAATATAAATAAAGTAAATATAGCAAAAATGAGTGTGAACAGTGGTAACAACAAATAATTGGACATGAATTGTTTCTGCCTTTATCCAGAGTAAATCGAGTTAAAATTTGATTTGAGTAGCACTTGTGTAATTGCAGTGATCAAAGGTGTAAAGGTGCACAGAGTATTGTGTATTTCAGAGATAACTGTAGTTTGGCTTTTAATGTCAACCTTAAAGTATCCATAGTAACTACACCTGTGACTGAAATCAGTTATTCCTCTCTTCCCCCATAACAGGCCAATCTGTAGACAGTTTTCCTTGCTTAAGATATGAAAGCTATTTTAACCCTGGCCTTTTGCAGGCCACAGTGTACCAAAAGTGCTGCTGGATATTTCAAATTTGTATTAAAATGACATATGGGCTACCATATATGAATGCAGATAACTCCCTAAATGTTAACTGACTCTGTTCCCCTAAACATAAAAAAGAACAAGGGAAATAGAAACATTAAACTAGAAGTAACATAAATTATAAATTATTTGTGGTACAGTGTGGATATATAGCCTGCTGTGTAAAATTTTAAAATGAGGCCAGCAAATCCAACATTGGGAGACTGGTAAAATCTTCCCCTCCTGCTTCAGCCTAATCTCTTGGTTTCTGATGTTCCCAGCGTGAGATGTCTTCTCAGTAATTTCATTATTAGTATCCTGTCTTTTTAGGATTCTTTACTTATTGTATCATCCAGCAATGTCTTCATCAAAAGCTATCTTTACAAATGTTACAAACTTTCTGAAAACAAGGAGGATGCAGCATCTCATAATATAATACAAAGATGTTCATGGCCTAACTAACCCAGTTGTATAGGATACATTGATATCATCTTTTTTTGATGATGACAAAAGCTTCTTGATATGCTCGTTGTGATTCATCCACAGTTTTTCTTGTCATCATCAGCAATCTCAGCATCTCATTTCCTTTTTTAAAAAACTTAAAAAAATTTTAATTTAAACACCAAAACAAAGAATAGTTAATACATATATATATGAAACCATTTGTCTCTAATTCCTACCCCTTGGAGTTTCCCACCCCCCACCCCTCACTTGGGTACATAATAAATTTCACACATTGCTTTAAAAACTACCCTCCTTGTTTATTATTTCCTTCTGAACAGTCTTATATGAATTTTAAAAAATGCTTCAGTGGCCCCTGTTTCTTTGGGATCACTTGCCAACCTCTTGTCTCTTCCCAACCCCACCCCCAACCCCCCAACTATAAAAGCAAAAGAGAGGTTCATTTGTAACATTCAGTCAAGGAAAACAATTCCACACAATGGCTATAAAAAGGTTTCTGCATCTGGAGATTATCACCTTTCTGTCAAGAGGTAGATAGCATGCTTTACTTAAGTTCTCTGAATATGTGCTTGGCCAAATTGCTTGCATATATAAGTTCTTCTAATTCTGTTCATTTTACTCTACATCGGTTCACTATAACTAAGTTTCAGTTTTCTCTTTTGACATTTCTAATAGTGCAGTTATATTCCATTACATTCACACCACAATTTGTTCAGCTATTCTCCAAGAGATGAATGTCCTTTGATTCTAACTTTTCTTTTTCCCTTTTTAATCTCCCTCCCTTCTAACTGGGAAGTTAGTTTTGCTTTTTACCATTTCCATTCCCTCTGGGTTTATCCTTTTCTTTAATCCCTTCCTCTCATCCCAACCTGTTTCACTGAAAAAAATATATCAAATTTTTCACCAAAGTGTGTGTGTGTGTGTGTGTGTGTGTGTGTGTGTGTGTGTGTGTGTCTTCAACCTTTGGGTAATAGCAAAATTCTTCTGATACATACTACTTCCATTCTAACTACATGTTTGTTTTTATTCTTCTCATGAACTTCATTTATGAGAAACAGTAAATTCTACCCCTTCTTTGTACTTTTCTACATTATTTGTATTTTTTAAACTCTTTCCCCCTTCCTTGCTATGGGCCCTCAGAACAGAAACAATCCACTGCTACCATCCCCAGCAGCTCTGACTTTCTTTTGTAAAGACATGGTTCTGAAGGGACACTTATTTTCCTTCCTTAGAATGTTACCTCTTTAGGTTTTTCTGGACTCTTTAACATTTGTATTTAGAAGCTCTTACTCAGCTTTGGTCTTTTTATCAGAAATTCTTGAGTCTTCTCCATTAAAGGCCCAATTCACAAATCCTATAGGAAAATACTTAGCTTTGCAAGATAAGTTATTATTGGTTGTAAACCTGTCTCTCTTGCTTTTTGGAAAATAGTATTCCAAAATCTTTTTATTTTTTAAATTTTATTTTTAATTAATTTGGAATATTTTTCCATGGTTCCATGATTCATATTCTTTTTCTCCCCTCCTCCCTCCTCTTCCATAGCCAACAAGCAACTTAATTGGGTTTTATATGTATCATTGATCAAGACCTATTGTCATATATTATTGTTTGCAATAGAGTGATCGTTTATAATTCACATCTCCAATGAGCCATGTGATGTTTTTCTTCTGCATTTCTACTCCCATGGTTCTTTGACTGGATGTGGATAGCATTCTTTTTCATAAGTCCCTCAGAATTGTCCTGGATCATTGCGTTGCTGCTAGTAGAGAAGTCCATTATGTTTGATTGTGTCACAGTGTATCATTCTCTGTGTACAATGTTCTCCTGGTTCTGCTCCTTTTACTCTGCATCAGTTCCTGGAGATCATTTTAGTTCACATGTAATTCCTCCAGTTCATTATTCCTTTCAGCACAATAATATTCCATCACCAACAGATAACATAATTTGTCCAGTCATTCCCTTCTATTTTCTTAATATACAACCTTTAGGCTTTTTTTTTTTTTTAACTCTCACCTTCTGTCTTAGAGTCAATACTGTATATTGGCTCCAAGGCAGAAGAGTGGTAAGAGTAGGCAAATGGGGGTCAAGTGACTTGCCCAGGATCACACAGCTGGGAAGTGTCTGAGGCCAGATTTGAACCTAGGACCTCCCGTCTCTAGGCCTAGTTCTCAATCCACTCAGCCACCCAGCTGTCCCCTTTAGGTTTTTTAAAATCATGGTTTTCAGTTAGTTTTGAGTTTCAAATTATTTCTCCTTGATCTATTTTCCAGGTTGTTTTTTTTTCAATAGCAGATACTTTTCTTTTTCCTTCTATTTTTCAGTCTTTTAATTTTATTGTTTTATTTCTTCCTCTCTCATAGAATCATTAATTTCTCTTTGTCCCACCTCTCCCCTCATTCTTCTTTTCAGGGAATCCTTTATTTTAAGGATTATTTAGCACTTTCTCTTCTTCTGATCTTAGTTGGTGTTTTCCTTATCTGTCCAGCTTCAGTTTTCTGATTTGGGGCTTTTAGTCTAGGGCCAGACTCAGCATCCTGCTGCACTTTTGGTTAGCATTGTTTGTTCTCACCTTGTCAGAGTTCCTACACTGATTTCTACTTCCTCATTTCTCCTCTCCCTCCTCCCCTCCCCCCCAACTCCCTTCCCCAATCTTTTGTGTTCAGAGGGCTGGACCTTATTGCCATATAATCTCTCCGTAGAATTCAAGAGACATCAGCATCCTGGACATCTAGTTAGTCTAATCTATCCTTTGCTACTATGCTTGCTGATGCCCCCATAGGGAGCATGTGAATTTATAAGTACCCTGGGACCTTGGTGGGAAGAGAGGTTTTCTACTCTTGCTACCTATGACCAGAAAGTCTTGCAGTCTACACATGTCTGTGGCCCTTCTCAGAATCCACTTGGGGAGACTATGGAATGTTATGCCTTCATTGGTGGTGGCTTTGGCAGCTCTCTTCCATATGGTTTTCAACAGTTTTTGAATGGAAGAAGTAATTAGTGTTTTTTCATTATATTTCTTGATCATTATTCAGTCAGTTTGGAATTTCAAGTTTTTGCAGCAGATACTGGGGGATCATAATTAACCTGACTTTTTTCAGGCAGTGATATTGGCTGAAAGTCTCTCATTTTAAAAATAAAAAACTTTGCTTTCTGCTTATGAAGCATTAGGAATGAAGAGGGAAGTTTCTTAGCTTGGTCTCAATATTCTCTATTCTGGAGCCATCTGCTCCTTTTTCTATACTTGGAGCCACTTTCCAAGATAACCTCAAGGCCCTTACATTGTTTTTGTAAACAATAAAGAAAAGAGCCTTTCCTCCTAATTGGATAATTCACTTCCTTGCACAATTACAAACTTCATGTAGGCTGTCATGTCTTAACCTGCTGAGCCAATTTTGGCTAATACACAAGATTATTTTTATCTATCACTTTTCCCTGAGAGAATTCTGATGGCAATGGTGGACAGTCTCTAGGGCAGTAACATTAGATCACATTTTTAAATTTTTTAATGGTACAACAGTAGAACTTAAATTCATGTAAAACAACTAATTTAGCTTTTCCCCAGTCAGTGGACACCTACCTTGATTTTACTTCTTTGCTATCACAAAAAAATGCTACTATGAACATTATTAGTATATATGGGATCTATTCTTTTTATGTCTTTACCTCTTTGAGTTATCTGTTGAATCCCTAAAACAATGGAAATCTCTAAAGTCAAAAGATATGGATATTTTGGTAACTTTATTCATATGATACTTAATTGGTTTCTAGAATGGTTGGACCAGTTTATAGTTCCAACAGGGTATTAACATGCCTCTCTACCCACAGATCTGCCAACATAAATTTTCTTTTTTTTTTTTTTTTGGTCATCTTTGCCAGTTTGTTGTGTGTGAAGTAAAACCTCAAAATTACTTTGATTTGCATTTCTCTTATTTTTAAAGTTAAATAAGAATTGATATCTTCTGATTTTTATATTATCCTAATTGTCCCCAGGATCTTTCCTCCTACTTCTCCCAGAGAGCTATCTCAAAGAAATTTCTGTACAAAATACATGTAATGTGCAACACCTGTGGATCTCTCCTTATATCTACTGGGTAGAAGTCAGCAGCAACCTTGGACCATTCATGGTTTCTCTTCACTTCCTTCCTTCCACCCTTGTCTCCTTTTCTGCAAATTGAAAGTAGAATAATTTAAAGTTGACAGTGTATATGTCTTGGGCAAGGGCAACCAGAAAGAATAGTGACAAAGGCATTAAAAGAAGGCACAAGGCATATCACTGTATGACCTCCAAATTGGTGAAATGGTTCTGTCTCCCATCCTTAAATCTCTGAAACTAACCATCTTTAAAGAAGCACAAATTTTGCCCATAGAAGAATTTATATCTGGGTCTGTCTTTTGGTAGTTTGGTAGAAGAACCATGCTGGAATACAAATAAGATCCTTCTCTAGCCTGATGTTAAGGATCCATGGAAAGGGGCATGGTGGGAGTCTGTCACCTTGTAAAGCTACTAATGCAGCTACAGATGATATAGTCCAGGGCTTTTTACAGAGGAACATGCATATATAGCTGCGTGGTTTCCTTCAAAATCTGTAGGTCATGGTTTTCCTTTCCAATAATCCTGACATCTAACATCAGTAGACAGTTTCAGAACAGCTGCAGAAAGGCTAGGCATTTCAAAATTAATTGCTAATAACCCTTTGACATCCAGAGAGCTGAAAATGGAACACCATCAGTAACTTTTTAAAGCAGCTGTTTAGTGAGCCTTTCTTTTTCTTTTCTTTTTTTTTTTTTAAACCCTTACCTTTCCTTTTAGAATCAATACTGTGTATTGGTTCCAGGGCAGAAGAGTGGTAAGGTCTAGGCAATGGGATTAAGTGACATGCCCAGAGTCATACAGCTGAGAAGTGTCTGAGGCCAGATTTGAACTTAGAACTTCCCATCTCTAGGTCTGGCTCTCAATCCACTGAGCCACCCAGCTGCTCCATGTATATATCTTTCTTGCAAATCCAGCTCCCAAGTGACATGCAGTTTTAGGCTTTATGTCTCCCAAGTTGCTGACCTTTGCTTTTTAGCAGATGTGAGAATTCAAAAGAAAGAATTTGAATTGAGTGCTCTAGAACAACTGTGCAATAACATTTTTTTAAAAGATAGTTTGACCCTTAGTGTGTTATCCCTTTCCTTCTTTAGTTGAACTCTTGAAAACAGAGATCATTTCTTAGGCAATCCACAACTTATAAATTGTACTCCAAGTTTCTAATTTGGAACACATTTTTCCATAGAAACAAATGTTAGATAGTAATCAAACTAATCTTATCTCTAATAAAACTGAAATACTATGTACTTGCAGCTAAAGCCAGGAAAAATTAATGTTGTTGTATGTAATACTAATAACTAAATAGAAAACCTTCTGAATATTTTCTATCTTGAAAAAAATTGAGATAGCTGGAGTTTTGTAGAATGTGAATGGGTTTCTGCACACTTTCAGGGGTTTTAAAGACTGATTACTGGTTTGTTATGTCTTATTTAGAAATTTAAGGTTTTCCTTTAACTGAATTGCTAGTATTGTAATCATCCTTGTTCATGAATTTAGAGTTGGAAAAGGGACCTTTATAGCTCATCAAGTCCAAATCCCCTCATCTTAGAGATGATTTAGAGATTGAATGACTGCCCATGGTTACCTAACTAGTAATCATCAGAAGTAGATTTGAACCCAGGTCTTTCTAACAACAAAACTAGTACATAATTCATCTTAACATGTTCCTCATGATTACTAGGGAGCAGTCCCAAAGCACCCAGAGCAAACATTGTAGAGAAGAGAAAATAATGTATTTATAAGAAAAAAGTACTTGACTAAAACTCTCATTTATGTGAACATCAAAAAACCAAGAGATCTGTTCCATTAGTAGATAGAAAAAGACTTTGGATCAGCATTTCTGGGTGTTAAATACAGTTGAGGGGAGTAGGCAGGCAAGAGAAGTAACTTTGAATTTGGGAGGCAATGTCTTTAATGAACATATGTAAATTAGGGAATGTGCGCACTTCTGTAGTATCAATTGTATTACTAATCTTAGTTATGGGCTAAATCTCTGAGAAATCTTTTTTTTTTTTTTAGCAAATTTAGTCTGTAGGTATTAGGATCAAAAACATCCCTTTGTATATTATTGGGAGTGGATTAAAGTTAAGGCAGTGAACTTTAGGATGGATACCTGTTCAAAAAACAGATAGAAAAATGAATGTCTAGAACATATGCAGTAAGAGAATAGAATACTTTGGATTGGAGAAGTCTTCTGAAAAAAGACCTAGACCTTTTGATGTGTTTTATTTTAATTCTTAATATTACTTAAATGTTTACTATGTGTAAGGGGTACAAAAGATAAATAATCATTTAGGCCTCCACCTCAAGGCGCTTTTAGTTTAGTGGGGTAAGATGTGAGCAAGTAAATAAGGATCTTAAATTCTTTTTATTGGGGGAATGTGATATGTAAACAGGTTTAAAAAATACATGATTTTTTCTTTTTAAAATATTTTATTGATAATACCTTTTATTGCACCTGTCACTTCCCAAGACTTTTGCTGCCTCAGAATTCACTTGCAACAGATAAAGAAAAACAGGACCTTTGTAGGGCTATATCTGAAAATGAATGTCTCATGCTACACTGGTAGTCTTCTCTCTGTCTGCTGAATGGTGGGATCAGCCCTCTGAATCACACTTACAGATGATAATTTTGAGGGGAAGAACTAGCAACTAGAGAAATAAGGAAAGACTTATTTAGGCTGTAGCACATAAGCTGAATCTTGAAAGGATCTTTGAATTCTAAGAGGCAAAGTTGAAGTGATGCATTCCAGAGATAGATGACAGCTTTGTAAAAAGTATGGAGATGGCTGATGAAAGGCCACATTCAGGGGAAAGTAAATGGGCATCTGTGACTGCAACCTATGTTCCTGAAGAATAATGGGCAGTAAGCCTAGAAAGGTGGGTTGGAGTTAGCTTGGAAATGGTTTTAAGTGCCAAACTGGGAAATTTAATATTTTATCCTAGAGGCCACAGAGAACTATTGAAGTTTCTGCACAGAGTGAGTGACATTGTCAGCTTTGTGCTTTAGGAAAATTATTTAAGCACATAGAAAAGATCAAATAGATTATGGCTTGAAAAATTCAAGATGGAGAGGGGTACACTTTTAGCTGGGAGACCAGGAATGTAATGGAACTTTCAGGTTGTACCTGAGCTATTCAGAGGAAAAGTAGAACTGTCAGTAGGCAGAGATGAAAGTGGAGGAGTCCATTCCAGTCCCAGATATAGCATCAGAGAAGTTGCCATGACAGAAGAGGTCATAACAATGTC
Source organism: Gracilinanus agilis (assembly GCF_016433145.1). NCBI lineage: Eukaryota > Metazoa > Chordata > Mammalia > Didelphimorphia > Didelphidae > Gracilinanus > Gracilinanus agilis. Next base: position 505,371,268 of record NC_058131.1, on the reverse strand, counting down.
ATAAAACAGCAGTTGGAGTGTATGCAAAAGGAGAATGTATCTGATATGGTTGAATAGGTAGGTAAAAGCCAGATTTTGAAGGGCCTTGAACGACAGACTTAGGTATTGGTATTATATTCAGTGGCAGTAGAGAGCCACTAAAGTTTTTTGAGCAAGAGAGTGCACCACTCAGACCCTCTATATTAGGAAGATTACTTTGACTACTGTATAATGATAGATGGGAAAACTAGGAGACTTAATTGGAAAAGTAAAAGCAGTAGTGATGGGAGTGACCTGATGTGGTTATTAGCATTTGGAATGGGGAAAGGGACAATAAAAAGAGCACCAGCTTTGGAGTAGGATGACCTGTATTCAAATATTGTCTTTCACTACTTGTGTGACCTTGAGCCAAATTACTTAATTACCTCTTTGGGCCTCAGTTTCTTTAATTATAAAATAAAAAGGTTAAATTATCTTTAATATCCCTTTTAGTGCTAATGTTAACATTTCTCAAATGTGAGAGATGCTGTGGAATCATCAGTAGCTCTTGGCAACTAATTAGAGGTATGGGTTGGAAAGACTTAATGTCTCTCATACCAGAATTTGTTTCCAGTCCCAAACTCTAGTTTGAGAATGGCATTTCTGACTGCTTTGCTAACAAATCTTTCCCTGGATTTCTTTCATATAGTTATAGTTTTAGAATTGTATGGGACCTTAGAACTCATCTAGTTTGAATACCCTCATATTTTTTAATAGGTGAGTAAACTAAACCAGAAATATTAAATTATTTGTTAAAATCATATAGATAGAAAAAGTAGCAGCATTGATTTAGAACGAAATCCTCTATACTTGTTTTTAAAACCCAGCATATTTAATCCAAAATCTTTTCATTCATTCTATCTACAGCATTTCCACTAGCTCACCCAATTCTCTTCCATTAGAAATTTGGTTGTGGAATTTCCTTCAGTTCTTCTGAGTTAATTATCAGGGCCTACTGATTCAACTTTTACAGTGACTACTTCTCTTCCCATAGACCTTCATAATGGACTTTAAAATGTTTTCCTTATTGTTATGAAAATGTCAATATCAATAAACATGAGCATTTCCCTACATAAAGAGAAACAGAAGACTTAAATCTTAATAACTTTTAACAATAACCTATAGCTTTTGTTTTGGTTTTATTTCAAATTTATTATAATAATTCCAACACTGTTTGCTTCTCTTATGACCAAAAGTATTGCAGTATCTTCATCTAGACTGATAAGACATTATTTCCCCATACATACTCTACTGTCCTTGTTGTTCCTTATATACAACACATCTACCATCTTTATACCTTTAACCTCTAGTGCTACCTTCTAAAGATCTTTCCTAAAGCCCCCTCTTCATCCTCCATCCCCAGCTGTTATTGCCGCCTTCTCCCATCATTACATAGAACCTCAGTTGATTTTATAGATGCTAAATAATTTCAGTTTTAAGTTTAGGTTATAATCAGTTTTTATGCTAGTGAAGTTTTTTGTTTGTTTTAAAATTTGATGATGTACTTTTTCTCCTGTTTTCAATTAGGGTAACAAAATTTTAATTTAGAATAATGAAATATCTTCCAAGACTGCCAAATTGTGCATTTAATTTTAATAATAAATTAATTTGATTTTTGAGGAAGATTTATTCTTTTAGCCTTTCTTCATTTTTCAAATGTTCAATGCACAATGCTAGTGACTTGTTTTGCAATCTTACAAACTTGTTGAGCCCTTATGTTGAAATTGATCTCCTGTCCTAGAGAGTTACACATTGTAACAAATTCAGTATTTTTCTGTTCAGAGATTAATTACTAATAAACCTGGGGGGAAATCTTAAGTATTAAAAGATTGATGTTTTAATAGATGTCAGACTTTATTTTCATTCCTTTGATTGCATTCAAAAGACAAATTCTTGCCTTCAAACCAAGAGAAAGTTGGTGACGGGAATATTTTAAAGTATTTTATATAGTGTCTTTAATAATAATCTTCTTAGACTTTGCTATTATTGGCAATACAATGATCCAGGACAAATCTGGGTGGACTTATGACAAAGAATGACATGAACCTCCAGAGAAAGAACTGTTGGAGTCAGAATGCAGATGAAAGCATATGATTTTTCAATTATTTAGGTTTATGTGGGAGGGGGTTGGTTTTATAACATTACTCACAAAAAATGAAAAATATGAAAATAAGTTTTACATAATACATGTATAACCCAGATCAAGTTGACTGCCAGCACCAGGAGGGGGAAGGGAGGGAGATAAGTTTGATCATAACTAAGGAAAACTTTTGTGGAAATTTGTTATAGCATGTAATTGGCAATAAATAGTTTTTAAAAATAATAATTTCCATCATGCAGATAAAACCATTGGCAGTTCCTTAAACTCTACATGCTGTTAATGTATTCTTAAACACTTTTTAAGAATTGTGCTATGCACTAGGAATACAAATGCAGAATTGAGATAATCCTTGATCTTAAGAAGTTTACATACTTAGTAGATAAAAATTACTCAGATGAGCAAATATAGGTTGTTTACAAAATTAATATACCAAGGGGGGGGCAGCTGGGTAGCTCAGTGGATTGAAAGGCACTTGACCCCCATTCCCCACCCTTACCACTCTTCCACCTAGGAGCCAATACACAGAAGTTAAGGGTTCACACATACATACATACATACATACATACATACATACATACATACATACACACACTATGGAGGGAGATAACAGTGGGAAATCAGGAAAGGGAAGTGGCACTTAAACTTAAACTTGAAGGGAGCTAAGAAGACCAAGAGTCATAGCTGAGGAGAAGGCATTTCGTGCTAGGGCAAAGACTGTGCAAAAGGCAAGGAGATGGAAGCAGGCTAATTTGTTGAGAGTGGGCATAATATATGGTCAGTTCTAAAAAATAAATTGGAGCTAGATTGTGAGGGACTTTAAATGCCCAAAAGGTTTTGATTTTCTCCCTAGGTCTGTAAGAAGTCACTGAAGCTTTTTGAACAGAGGAGTGACATAGTTAGACCTATCTTTTAGGAATATCAATATCATCTATGCATAAAATCAAATTTAGAAGAGAAGACTGGATGCAACAAAAGATAAGTCCATGGGTTAGGCTGGTGTCCATAAAAGTAAAAGGGAAGGGGGAAGTAAAAAGAATAAACATTTATACGGTGCCTACTGCTAAAAGGATTGCTAAGAGAAGAATGTACTTGGAAATTAGAAAAGGAGCCCAGTAGAAGGTTCTAGAAGAGAATGAGTATTGAGAAGAATCAGTTGAACAACTAAGAAGTTAATGTAAAGTACAATTTCATGAAAATCTGGAGAGAGTAGAGAATCCAGTATAATGCTGGGCATCTGGTCATAATGTTTAGGTTATGGATGAAGAGCTATTTGACTTTAGCAATAGAGGCAAATTAGACTTGATTAACCCCACCCCCCAACACACACACACAATTATTGTTTTAGATAGATACTCCCCCAGTTTTCGATTTTATGTCATCATGAAAAGAGCTGTTATAAATATTTTTATGCTTAGTCTTTTTCCTCTTTCTTTGGCCTCTTTGAAATATAGTTAGTAGCAGTATTACTAAGACAAAATTTACAGGCATAGTTTTAATCATTTAGGACCATATTTCCAAATTTCTTTCTGTAATGGCTATACCAACAACAGAATGATGTATCTATTTTTCCAGCACCTCTAGCATCTTTTATTTTCCTTTTTTGGGGTCAGCTTTTCCAATCTAATGGGTGTGAGGTAATTTCTCAGAGTTGTTTTTAATTTATATTTCTCTTAATTTTTAGTGATTTACAGAATTTTTTCAGAATGTAGTAATAGCTTGAATTTTTTCTTCCTTTGAAAACTTAGGGTTGATTAATTTTATAGGAAAATTTTTCATAACGTTATGGCTCTCCAAAAATGGACTGGACTGCTTTGGGAAATAACAATTTTCTCTTTTAGGCAAGAGGCTGAATGTCTCTTACTTACTAAAGTATAGTGCAATATATATTTCATTAGATGGCTTCCGAGGTTTCTTCTAATCCCAAATTCTGACTTCCTCTAACTTTGGAGAAGTAGTTTCAGGCCGCTTCAGTTTAGAACCCACATTTTAATGAGAAAATGATGAAATGAAAGCAACTAGTTAGACATCTTGTTTTAGTTAAGAAATTGGTTGCTAGTTTGAGCTGATAACAATGGAGTAAAAGAAAAATTTTTCAAAGATGATGACTGGTGAGGAGAGTTCCTAGAAGTAGTGATAAAGACCAAATAAACATGGCTACTCCCCATTCTTTTCTAGTCATAGATTCTAGAAAGAGGGTTCAACCTTTGTGTAGAGTAAGACTCAGAATCACAGGAATTCTAAGTGGAACCATAGACCAATAGAAGAGTTACATTCTTTCTAGTAGCAATGATAATATTGATTATTTACTAAAAGAGATGAGAGAAAAGGATGGCAGTGAGAGAGAGATTGCAGTATAGGACACAATGCTTGGCTGGTCTTGGGTTAAGGGCTAAAAAGAAAGGATAGTTAAGAATGAAGTTTAATTTGGGGATTGACTAGTCTAGTTATAGAGGATTAGAAGTATGTTTTGATGTATATACCCAGTCAACAGCCAGGTTGCCCTTCATTTGCAGTTTGCTTTCCTGTTCCTGGAATGAAGAAAAATCTTATCTCTTCCGGTCAGAAATCCTTCTTCCTTTCAAGTTTAATTTCAGGTTCTACTTCTATCCTGATGCCTTTTCTGATTGCCTCCATTTGAAAATGTTTTCTTCCTCCTCCATGCTTTTCTTGGCATGTTTGGATCTCTCTTTTGCCCCCTACTCATACTTCCTAGTCTTACGTTTAACATAGATTTTTGACCTTAGTAGACTATAGGCTTTCAACTTAACAGATTCAACTTGTAGCACACTGCCTTCCATACATTAGACATTTAATACATGTCCATTGAAAGGTATTCTGTGGGATTTGTAGTATCTGAGAATACTGGCTAAGGAAATCTAGTCATATCCTTTTGAGACCCTTTTCAGGGTCTGAACATTCAAGGGAAGCAGTTTACTAGCAGAAGACCTCTTCCTTCCTATTGTTCCAGATGCATAGTATCTTTTTTTAGACTAATCTGCACTCTTCTTAAGAATAAGATGAGATAAAATTAGGCAGCTACAGCAGAAAGCTATTTCCCCACTACTTGGTAACTGTCACCAAGTCTTTATAGTTTGTACTTTGTCTTAAGTTCCCAGCCCTAGGTATTTTGGAAGTTTTAGGATATAGTGTAAAGCATACTTCGCTTCCTCTCTCCCACCAGTCAAGTTGTTGTCTAAAGGTGATTCTTTCCTCTCCTCCTTCCTTTTATGGTAGAGAGGAAGTTGAGAAGTAAAAATTAATATAAATTATCTTTTTAAAAAAAATCAAATAATGGTCACTATTTCAAGGCTTTAGAGAGCCAAAAATATGTACTTGGTACACTTAGTTCTTATGAAATATCATTGGCTAAACTGTTATCTAGAATAGAGATGTTCTGTTACTTATCAGGTTAAATGATGCTTTTAGATTTTACTTGAGCCTCTTAGGTTGAGGTCCAATTAATATTTTCTGTTTTGTAGAATATAATACTTTATCATTAATGAAAAATACAGATAGCACTTGAGATTTACAAAGTACCTTTCTCTTATCAACTCTATTAAGTAGTTAATATAAGTATTATCTCTTTTAAAAGGGAAAAGAGACTCAGAGAGCATAGGTAAACTTGGCCATGTCTAGTTTTAGAGCCTAAACCAAATCATTTTTAAAAAAGGAAATTCAAATATATGCATTTTTAAAGTTTCTACATTGACATTTAGTCATGTAAATAACGTAAAGTGGGTATCTAGCTAATTTCTTCTGATTTTGTATGTTTTATTATATAAATGTTTAAAAAAATGAACATAAATTATTAAAATATATTCTAAACTTACAGTGACTTTATTATAATTGAAGGAAATATGCACAGTATTTATTAATTTTTACTTTTTTTTTTCTACTTTAGGTTCTCTACTTTTGGAGTCCAAAATTAATCCTAACACTGCATACCAGAAGCAGCAGGTAATATTTGAAATTCATTTTCTTTTTCTCATCTTACTTGAGTCAGCTGTCATGAAATGTTTAGGTCATATCATTGCTGTACCTTTGCTGATATGGAAAGAATTTCTGTTTAGCATTTATAGCATCTGGGTTGACTGTTTGAGATTTAAAATGATATCCCCTTACCCCTACTCCCCCAAAAAAGGATAACCTAATTGATATTCTGGATTCTCTGCTAAAGTCCTGCTCTGGTAATTCCTTTTTGTTTGATGATTACCCTGAATTCTCTAAGGCTACATGACTGAAATAAACACTGGAAATCCTACTAAGCTACAGGCTTTGAGTGTTGATCCAGGAATGGTTTGTATGCCTGTTATCCAACACTCATTGATTGAGTGCAAGGTGACAAATTTTTGGCCACAGGCCACTTATTGAAAGTCATTTACTCTAGGGGTAGAGGGCTAGTATCTATTTAGTGGAGAAAAGCACCCATATCAAACGAATAGTGAATCCTTGATATTCAAGATATATTATCAACTGAGACCACTGTGTCTACTCTATATAGGTATAACTATTGGACAAAAGAAATAAAGCAGCTACTGAAGTACTTACTAATAAGTATTATAGCTGCTCAGAGATTGGACTTGGATCTCTCAGAAACTCCTTAAAACAGGAGATTGGCAGAAGCTGTTCTCCAGAGCACTAAAGGGAATCCATATGTGTATTAAGTAGAAATCAAAACTTAAATTCTTGCCCCCAAAAAATTCAAGTTGACTGGCATGCTGATTGATGATACAAATATTGTAGAATATAGCAGCCTTTGTCACTGTTATGTTACTACAAATCTCAGTGAGCTGACTGTTGATTTGATTAGATCAGAAACCTTTGTAATGATAAATGTCCAGAAGTAAATACCTCTCTTCTAGGTAAATGGAATTACTATAATCTAATAATGTTAAAGTGCATGTATCCATGCCATTAGCCTGAGTTACCTTACAAAGTCAATGATGTAGGTTTTGTTTTCATATTTTTTCATTTAACAAAAACCGATTTTCTCTATTTACTTTGACCCAATTAAAAAAAATTTTTTAATTCTTTGTAGCAAATAGGCATAGTTAAAAAATAAATTCTGTATTAATCATGTCCAAAAAGTATTTCTTACTCTGCTCCCTGAGTTTGTTGCCTTGTTTTGGAGGTGAATAGCCTGCTTCACCAGATCTGTCCTCCTTTAGGAATTAAAATTTAAAATAAATGATAGTATAGACATTATATTTGACTAAGTAGGAAGACTTTTCCTGAGATTTATTATTTATCCTTATTTCATTTTATAAAAATGTTGACAATCTAATTTTTTCATTCTTTGTAGTCTGGTGCAACCCCTACCTTATTTTATATTACTTATACTCTTATGCACTCTACATTCTGACCAGTGTTATCATGATTTCCTACCTCTGTGCATTCTTTTTTCCCCCTTTAAATCCTTTCCTTCCATCTTAGAATCAATACTAAGTACTGGTTCCAAGCTAGAAGAGGTAGGGTAGAGTGAGGCTGTTAGAGTCAAGTGACTTGCCCAGGGCCACAAAACTGGGATGTTTCTGGGGTCAGATTTGAACTCCAGGACTTAGCATTTCTAAGCCTGGCTCTCTTATCCACTGAGCCACCTAGCTATCTACCTACCCTCCATGCTTTCTTGAAGACTGTCCCCCCATGATTAGAACCCACAATCAAGTCTCATCTTGTCTCTGCCTATTCAAGAATTTCTTTTCTTCTTTCAAGGCTCAACTCAATGCCATATCCTTCGTGAAGCCTTTCATGAGTTTCCCCCTCAAGGGAAAGTGTTCTTCCTTCTATTTCCTTAAAAGACTTTGACACTGTCTCTTTTGCATCTGACACATTGTACTTTTTTATTATACTTCTTCATGTATTGTTTTTCTCAGCCCCACCCGCATTTGATTGTAAGCTCTTTGGGGGCAAAGACTCTTGTCATTTTTTATCTTTGTATTCCCAACAACCAGCATGCAACAGGAACTGATTAATGTTTCAATTGAATCAAAACAACTTTGTGAAAAATTGTTAGTAGTATTCATCTTTTATAGTAGTATTCATGTTTTATATGTGGAATTGAGGCTTATCAGTCATGACTTGTTGACATTATGCAACAAGGCAATAAGAAAAGATAGTATCGCAACTCACAATTTTTTAGTTGGACAATATCTTTGCTCCTTCAGCATGAATATTTGCCAAAGCAATTTTTTTCTTTGAATTTTAGTTTTGGTTAGTTAAATGAGCTTCTGTGAATAGTTATCACAGGGTAACTGTGTGTGTCTGCTATGAAGAAGGTTCCTTCCAATTCTGAGATACTTTTGATTACATCACATGACAAATATCTCACAATTTGCCTAAGTTATAAGCAAGGAAACTTCATATCCACATTATGATTTTTAAATTTTTCCCCTCAATTGATTTTGCATATATTTTGTGTTGGGACATATCTTCCTGTTGTACTAGACCTACATAGCAGCCCTTGCCATATCATTTGCTAGCTCATTTTCTGGTATTTAATGACTTAGATTGAATTGAGTAGGAATGTATGAGTAGTAATTATGGTTTGATAAATACCATCTAAAATTTAATTTACCTATTTAAAATATAGCCCGTGTCTTCCTTTCCCCTAGGAGCATCATTTGTTCAGTACTTCTAACGCCATTTACTTTTGCTGCATTCTAAGACGTTAGCAATAAACTAACAGAAATAGTTCACTGTAGAGTTAATTTGCAGCTTTAAAAGTTGCAATAAGTCTTTATGTTATGTTCTGTGAGACTTTCAAAGTGAGGAAAACATAGTGCATATCCTTTTAGTTTATATTCTGTGTGATTCTCATTTATGAAATTTATGGCCAAAGCTGTGAAAATGTAGTATTAGTATTTTGTCATTAATTTGATTCCTCCTTGCCTCTCCTTTGAATATTCATCCAAGCAATAGAATCATAGAATTAAAAGTAATGTCTTTCCTTTTAATTTCCCGTATAATGTGCTAACTTGTACAAGATCCTTGACAAGTCTTTGCTTGATTATGAGACCTGTAACAAGGAGCTTACTTTTTTATAAGGCAGGCAATTCTATTGTTGGTTATCTCTTGTTTTTTCTCATTTTTGAAGTGAAATCTGCCCTTTTGTAAATTTGTGCCTATCTGCACAATGAGACAATTGTTTAACCTCCTATTCCAGTCCTAGTACCTTTTATCTTTTCCTTAACTATGTATGACATGGTTTCCATATCAAACCAAAAGCTCCTCCTCCAAGTACTCAGTTTGTTCTTCGTAAGTCCAGGATTACACATAATACTCCAAGATATAGTCTGATTGGCAGAAATCAGAAGTCATACTGCAGTCTCAAAAGTAATTTCTATTAATAATAATATAGTCTGATATTACAGTAATATTTCTAAAAGCCTTGTCCTGTGGTTAGCATAAACCTTAAACCTTATTGGCATTAGTTACTTTTTAGAAGTATATTTTATTTACTTGAAGCTAATTGCATCACTTTAATCACTATTGAATTTAAGCTTATTTTTGTCCCAATTTTAGGCTTTTAAAAAACTTCGAGCCTATTATTTCCTCCTGGCTTTCTATCATCTGTAGATTTGATAAGTGTATCTGTTGTCTTTATTCAAGGCATTTAAAAAAATTTATTAAATAGGATAGATCTTCAAGTTGAAAGCCCTTTGGTACTCTACTTGGTGACTTCCCCATCCAGGTTCATGCTGATCTAGTTGTTACCACTCTGTAATGTTTCACCTGTACTTCACTGTTTTGTCATGGGAGATTTCTCAAAAGAGAAATTCTGTGTCACAAAAGGAAGCATGATACACTGGAAATAGCTAGAGAATTAGGAGTGAGGAGACCTGGATTTTTATTCCATGTATTCTACTAAGTAGCACCTTAACCTTTGACAGATCACTTCATTTCTCTGGCCCTGTTCCTCATCTATAAAATTAGTTTGGAATAAAGGTCCTCTAAGATCTCTTTCAGCTCTCAAAACCTATTCTATAAAGAAGTCATTGTTAATTTCATATTTATACAACTCTTAAGGCTTTTGAAGCATTTTATAATGGTATTACAATTTTCTTGATGAAAAAAAGGTATCTCTTGCTGACATCCTGGTTCTTAGAGAATACTTTTTTTTTTTTTTTTTTTTAAACCCTTAACTTCTGTGTATTGACTTATAGGTGGAAGAGTGGTAAGGGTAGGCAATGGGGGTCAAGTGACTTGCCCAGGGTCACACAGCTGGGAAGTGTCTGAGGCCGGATTTGAACCTAGGACCTCCCGTCTCTAGGCCTGGCTCTCAATCCACTGAGCTACCCAGCTGCCCCTAGAGAATACTTTTTATCATTTCTCTTAAGATACTTTCTCCGCTTTCATTAGAATGCAAACATTTTGCCCTTTCTTTCTAATTTTTAATTTCTAATAAGTCTTTCTAATTGCTCACTTACATTTACTTTTTTTTATACTTTATTCCCTTTTCTTGTATTTCCAAATTTCTCCAAGTTCAGGTCTTTTCATAAGGAGAGCTTAGAAATCCTCTTTTCATTAAAAGTCTTTCTTTTTTCTCTTTTTTAAGGATTATGCTTAGTTTTATTGGGTAAATTATTCTTAGCTTTATGATCTCACTTTGGTTCCTTTGTACTTCAACTATTTATGTCAGCATTCAGAGTTTTTTCTTTTACTTGAAAGCTCTTTGATTTTGAATTATGGTTTTTCTAGGAATTTTTATCTTGAGGTTTATTTTCAGGAGAGGGCAATAGATTCTGTTTTCACTTTGCCCTTTCGTTGACAATTACCTTTCATTACTTCTTGAAATATTATCTAAGTTTTTTTGTTTGTTTGGAATTCATGGCTTTCAAGTAATCCAGTGACTTTTAAATTATCTCTCTTTGGTCTCTTTTCCCCACTAGTTGTTTCTGATAGGCAATGCCTTGCAAATCCTTCTGTTTTTCCATCTTTTGACTGTTTTAACATTTCTTACTGTCTCATGGAATCAGAGGACCATTCTGATTTTCAGAGGGTCTGTTACTTGAGTAGTGTTTGTGCTAAGCTGTTAATTTTCTTCCCATGTCTTCTCCATAGCTCTCATTTCATTTTCAATACATTGTCTAGCACTCTCATTTCATTTATTTTAAACTCAATCTAAACATTTTTGTGTCATTTCTGATAGGAATTCTAATTGATCTTATGGCAAAGCAATTTTTCTTCATGATTTTTCTTGTAGGTATGTTTGGGCGTTCCTAGTATTAGATCTGACTGACTCAGGTAGGGGGTTGAACCCAAGGTAAATGAGACAGACAGATTGAGTAATGCAGCAAGGCCTTATTGTGGGATAGGAAGGGGGCAGGGAAGAAGGGAGAGCAAGGAGGGAGCCTGCAACCTGCAGATGGCTAGGGGTCTCCACTGAGGTGGAGAAGGAGGCGATTTTTATAGGGTGGTGGCCTGCAATGAGGTAACCTGGATTGCCTCTACTAGTCAATTGTGCTTATTTGGGTTCAATTGATTGGATAGCCCTAAGGGGGTTGGGAACCTACATCTCTGAGGGTGGGAAGTTCTCAGGCTTAGTGGTCAGTGATGTGAGATGTCATTTGTCTGGGCCTGACAACAAAGTCCTGATGTTCTGTCAGGTTTTACTGGGGCTTTGTCTTACGGTTTGGACAGGTGCTGAGGTTGGGGGGGCTATTGGTCTCCGTAGGGATTGGGGGAGGGAGGGCCTTTTGGTTCCAGTGTCTATCACCTAGCTTATTCACTTTTTTTTTTTTAAGTCATCTAGAGATCTGCCCTAGATAATTCATTGTTGTTATTCTGGCTGAGACCTCTCTGGGTTGAATCTCTCTCTGATCCTAGCTCTTCTGAAAGACATCATTCCCTCCCTTTCCCTTTCTTGGGTATGTGATTTTAATCCAAGATCTGTTCTATATACCTCTAAACTGGATTAGTCTAGGAGAAGCTGTGCGCCCTTGGAGAGACAAAAAAGTCAAAAATCTCAAGGGAAATAAAATAAAGAGGTAGAAGGGTAAGGGAGAGTCTAACAGTACCAAATTTCTAACTATAATACTAAGCAATAATAATCAAAACAACTTGGTACTGGTTAAAGATGAGAAGTCAGATATTAGAACAAATTAAGTACATTATATTCAGGAGCAAATCAATAGCATGTTATTTGATAAAATCCAAAGACCCCAGCTACTGGGATAAGGACTCAACAAAAAATTCTGTGGAAACTGGGAAGCATTTTAGCAGAAAGTAGGTATAGAATTCACACTGTATAGAAAGGTAAGATCCAAATAGTTGGATGATTTGGACATAAATAGTGAACACAAATAAAAGTGAACACAAAAGAGGAGCACAGAAGAAACTTACTTTTCAGATGTATTAATAGGAGAGGGTTCACAAACTTGAAAAAAGGGGTGGAAAAGATCACAGAACAATAAAATGGACAGTTTTTACTATTTAAAATAAAAAATTTCTGCATGCACAAAGCCACTGCAGTTAAAATTGAAAGACCACTGGGAAAAATCTTTGCAGCAAATTTCTCATTTTTTCTCAACAAAGGTCTCATCTATCCAAGCTATGTAAGCAACTGACTTAAATTTATAAAATCAAGGGCCATTCCCATAGCAGATGAATGATTAAAAAATATGAATAGGAAATTCTCAAGGAAAGAAATCAAAACTTTATACCTATTTTTTTTTATTTTTTTATACCTATGTTTTTTAATGCATCAAATACTAATAATTAGATAAGTGAAGATTAAAGTAACTGAGATCCCTTCCTATGCCCATCAGGTAGACAAAGATGACCAAAAAAGGAAAATTAAATTAGGAACTTTGAGAAAACGGACACAACAATTATTGCACTGTTTTTAGAGCTTTGAGAATGAATGGATCCTCTAGAAATCATTTGGGACTATTTCCCAAAAGTCTTTAAATAGTGTATCTTTTATATAGTGATACCACCTCAGGCTACTCTAGGTTTTAAAGAATGAAGAAAAGGACTCATATGTATAAAAATATTTAATTCTTCTCTTTTTGTAGTAGTAAATAGGATACTAAAAAGAATGTCCATCTATTTAGAGAGTGGCTACAAAATTGTGGTGTTCCAATGTAGTAGAATATTTATTATTTGTTATAAGAAATGCCAAGAGTATTATAAGAACTTTTTGTTTTTCTTTTTCACTTCCATCACTCTTCCTTTCCCACCCCTATATCCACTCAAATTTGCAGATTTTTGTCAGTTTATCTGTAGTGTTTCCTGCATCCATTCCTTTTTCCTCTTACAAGATGTATTGTCTTATATAGTGCAGGCCCTTTTGACTTCTCTCCTGGACTAATACTATGATTTCCTCTTTAATCCATCCCTCATACAGCTACCAAAATAATTTCTTTAAAGCATAGATAGGTCTGACCACATAATTTCCTTTGTATCATTTTTTTGTTTGGTTTTTGTCTTCTGATTTGTGATTATTAGTAACCATATTGTTACATTGACTTAGATTCTATCACACAAATTTCTCCATTTAATTTAATTTAATCAGATAAGCCAAAATAAAACAAAACCCCCAAAATGTATCTAATCTTTTGCAACCTTGTAACCAATCATGTTGTTACTTCTGATCCTAAGTTTCCTATTATGGCCTAGTTGTGGTATAAGCCTATTGGCATATAGGTAACATAATTGTATTCTCCTCTACCAATATTTCCCATTCATTTTCCATTATCCACATTGTCATAATTAGAGCTATAGCTGTCCAGTATACCTGTAAACACATGGTGTTACATCCTGTTGTCTATGAGCTTTCGTTTTTTGTTTGTTTTCATATATTAGGCAAATCTTGTTTCATGTAGTATATCCTTGAGATCCTAAACATGTTGATATTTTGCATGCATGCATGCATGCACAGACACATCCACCTGATATCAGGATCAGAATATTCCTATTTTCCCCACTGCTACTTTCAGAATTTCTTTTGGCCATCCTATCTCAACAACTTCTCTTGAAACTTGTTCTTTAAAATTTTTCTACTCTGAATTGAAATCATTGGCTCTTATGTGCCAGCTCACAGGACATTCTCTCTCTTAAAGAGTTAAGCATGTGGCTCTTTATTTACCATCCTCTCCAACTCTGGCCCTTATTTTAAGTTATTTCAATGTCAGTGTTGATTGCTTCCCTCAAATTTTCTAATTTCCTAATTTTTAAGAAGTTTTAAATTCTTTACCTCAGCCACACACAGGAATAGTCACACCCTAAATCTCACTATTACCCACATATTTTCCACTGTTCTAACCTGTTTCAGTTTTTCCCTGTGTCTCATTCCTAAACCATTTTTTCCCTTGCCTATATGGCAACTTTCAGTTTCTTTACCCCAAAGTATTTTTTCAGGACATTATCCTTGCTCTTGATTTTGCTTTCTGTCCTTCACAATCTCAACCCTTTAATTAGTCAATGCATGTCCATACCATTCTCTTTATTTTTTTTAAACTCTTAATACACTTACCCTATTGCTGCTCCCACCTTGCTAAATCCAGCCCTGGATTACTACTACTGTCTTCTTCATTTTTTTTCTACTCACGCTGGAAATGGAGCTGGGAAGAATTAAATCCATCTTAGTACTTACTCTCTCACCTTAACTACATACCACAGTGGTCACACACCAAATCTCTCTGTTACTCAAGTGCATTGCACTAAAGCATACATCTTATGGTACTCCTTATCACCATTCTCTCTGTACTTCTGGCCATCTACCAAGAAGAACTGACTTCTATTTCTCTTTGATTTTCTTTATCATTTGTCTTTGTTTTCAGATAAGTCCTTTTCAGATATTTCCTAATTTTTGTGATAGATCTGGGATTCTCTCTTAACCTTTTATGACACCATCTTTGCCAAAATATTGATGCCTTTTGTTTCTGTGCTATTTATTTCTCCTTATATTCACCCTCACTGACCTCTCATTGTAACAGAAAAACAATTAAGCAATATAGACTAGCAAAATTGTGACACTGAGAACTATCTTTTGTGACATTTTAACATTTTACCTCTTTTGTCCATTTATCCAGAGGAAGAGATTGTGTTTTATCACCTTTAGGACTAAGATTTTCATTACAGTTAATCAGAACTCAGCTACCTGATTTGATTTTTAAAAGTTTACATTACTGTATTTATTATATCTGTTCTTCTGGCTCTACTTTCTTTGCTATGCAACAGTTCATGCAAGCCTTTCTCACATTTCTTTGAATCACTTTAGTCATTTTTTTTTTTTAAATAACCCTTACCTTCCGTCTTGGGGCCAATACTGAGTATTGGCTCCAAGGCAGAGAGCGCTAAGGGTAGGCAATGGTGGTCAAGTGACTTGCCCAGGGTCACATAGCTGGGAAGTGTATGAGGCCAGATTTGAACCTAGGACCTTCCATCTCTAGGCCTGGCTCTCAATCCACTGAGTTAACCAGCTGCCCCCTTTATTCATCTTTTTTACAGCATGTTGATATTCCATTATGTTCATATGCCACAATTTTTTCAACCATCCTCCAATTAGGAGCCACTCAATTTGTTGCCAGTTTTTGTTACCATGAAAAGTGCTCCTATAAATATGTTGCTATACATAGAACTTGCCTTAATGCCTAAATTCCCTGGAAATATATGTTCAGTAGTGGAATAGTTTGAAATTTCTTTTTCTCACATAATTGCAAGGTGTTTTTCCAGAATGGTTAAGCCACTTTTTAGTATTAAAATGCCTAATCTTCTTTATGCCATTCCTTAACAAAGCTGCATCATCTTCTTGAATAGAGAGATCAGTAAAAACCAGAAAGTTGCTGCTTTTTTAACAGTCCGGGGAGATACAGGGAGAAGAGAATATATTTGATGTACTGATCTGACACTAGTCTGTTTAGAAAACCTTAATAAGGGAGTGAAATTAGTTACTATCATCTAGAATTGGGTCTTATTCTGGGTTGTTAGTGTGTAACTTAACTCATTTAACTTCATTCCTTTATTTTGCACATTCCATAATTTGCTTAAAGCCATTTATGATAAATCTAATCACAGTTAATTATTTGTTCAAGAAGATGATTACTTAATATATTCTTCCTTTTATCTTTCAAGGACACTTTGATCGTGTGGTCTGAAGCAGAAAATTATGACTTGGCCCTTAGCTTTCAAGAAAAAGCTGGATGTGATGAAATATGGGAAAAAATATGTCAGGTATGTTTCAAGGTGGACAATTTTTGTTAAACTTGCCTTTCTTTATTTTGTAGTACAACTGGAGTTGACAGAAGGTAGAGTAGGGACATTCAAATACTTCTAGGCCAGTATTGGCGAAAACATGGCACACATGAGAGCCAGCACTCAGGGAGCTGCTCCATTCCCCCTCTTCCCAGTGTCCAAGGATATTTTTTGCATGTCCTACCCCCCTCTGTCCAGCTACCCAAACCAAGTACTTCTTCCCTCAGCTCTCTCTGGTAATGCCGGGCTTATAGACAGCTTGAATTTGCCCTCTGAGCACTTGAACTCAGAAAAGGTTCACCAGTGCTGAACCAGGAGAATAGAATGTATGGAATTAAATTGGTGATAGTTAATATTTAAGCTTTTTGGCAGCTGTGTGCTGTTGGACAAAGGAGAATAAGAAATCAAAGTTAATGCCAAGGTTATGAATCTAGAAGACTAGAAGAGAATAGGATTGAGGAGAAAGATAAAGAGTTTGATTTGGGGCATTTGGAGTTTGAGATATCTCTGGAACATCTAATTTGAAATGCTGATAGGGTCTTGGTAACATAAAACTAAAACTCAGAGGAGAGAGACTGGAGCTGACCATATTATGAGTCCCCTCTCCATTCAGTTGTTCTTCTCATTTCAAACTGGATGCAAACTAATGGGTCCTAGGTTTTCTTAGACCCCCAAGTCTCTATATTATGCAGAATTAAAAGTGTTTATATCCAGTAGGGGAAGATACACATATCTTCCTCTCTCTTCCCCATCCCCCCTTCCTCTGCATAGAGTAATTCAACCCATAGGAGCTGATGAGGTCACCTGGAGAGCAAATAGAGAAAAAAGAAGGCCTAACATAGAACACACAGTTGACAGGGGATGATAATATGTAGATGATGAGCCAGTAAGGAGACAGAGATGAAGTAGTCTTACAGGTAGGCGGAGAATCAGGAAGCATGAGAGAAGAAAAAGGCCCTGGCAAAGAGATGGGCCGCCTCTCCTTCTTTGGAGACTGGAGGAGAGAAAGAAAGGAGATTGCATAGCATCATTTTGCTCAGTAAAGTAATAGGCAAATATTTCATTGGAGAGGAAAAGTGGGTGGAGACATATGGGAGTCTTGAGAAGGGAAAAAAAAGTTTATAATAGTTTCTGTGGAGTACCAGATAGGGAATCAGTTAGGGAGGGGGAAAACAGCACTACCTTATTGCAGTAGGAACCTGATTGAAGTTGCATGACATAGATTTTAGTATAACGAGTCAACACAGCTTTTGAAACTTCTCCATCTTTGCGAATTGTAGTCAAAGAGAAGGTGTTGGGAGAAATTCAAGAGACTATGGTTTGGTAAGAGATGAATGGTCATAGGACAAGAAAGTGAGAGATTTAGCAACAGAAGACAATATGAAAGTTCAAATTACTAACTCTAGGGGTAAGATGCAAGATGGGAGGAAAGGGAAATCAGAAAGAAAGAATAAAGGATGGCGGTGAGAATGAATAAGAGGTTTAGGAGAGATAAGGCATAGGGAGAGATCAAATGAGCCAGATTACATGACTTCTGCAAAGCACTTTATATACTCATTTGTTCCTCACAACGCCCCATAAGGTAAGAACCACAGGTACTTTAGTCCCCATTTAAAAAATTAGGAAATCAGTGCACAGAGAGATTATACCACATAGCAAGCATGGGTCAAAGTTATGAACCAACTCCTTGTCTCTTCTGACATTAGTAGTGGGACAGACAGTAATATATTTGTTGAATTTTATGTTTTTCTTTAAGACTGGTTTCTAACTACATCTACCTTGTACTGTTGAGTAATTTGGTCATGCAATGGGGTAAATTAACGTTTCTGAGCCGTACTCTACCCTGTAGGATGGGAGCTGGAATGGGGGGGATTAGGTGTTAAGGATGCAGTTCTTTGATCAGTATGCTAGTTAGTCCTGTACATGTCACCAGGCATTGTACCTGAAATGTGTACCAGGAACCCAGGGCCTGCTTTATTTCAGTTCACTTCAGAGAGCTTTTTAGTAGTGTTAAGAAGCAAGGCATGTATTTAAGCCAACAATATATTGACATCTATAACTAAGGAAGAAATGGTTATTCTTTGTTTGAAATTATGAGTGATGTGTTTTTTCTATCCTGCATATTAACTAGTAACAAAAGCTTTTCCCATATCCTTGTGAATTTTTACATCCTATTTGGCAAGTCCCATTCTGATATGCCATTCATATAAATATAAATTCCATACAGTGATAAAATAGTTCTAATTAGAATCATATTAACGGCCAAAAGATCTGACAGCTAATTGGATATAGTAGATTAGGAAGTCAAGGTTGGCTACATCTGGGAGAATGAAAGGGTAGTGGTGAGAGAAGAATAAGAATTCAGTATTTTCCTTCTAGTAATACTATAGATAGAGAAAACTGGCGTTTAAAAAATCATAGAAAAAGAGTTTAAGAAAGTTAGATTTATGTTTCAAGAAAGTGGAATGCAACAGAAAATTTTATTTTAAAAAAATTGAGTTTCAGATTCTCTTCCTCTAATTCCTTACACACCCATTGAGAAATTCAGTCAGTATATCAGTTATACATGTGAAGCCCATGCAGAACATATTTCAATAGTAGCCATACATGGTGAACTCTTGAGTTCATCATTTTTTTGGAGGTGGATAGCATTTTCCCATCAGGGGTCCTTTAGAATTGTCCTAGTTACATGACAAAACCAGTGGAAATGTGCATCGGCCATGGGTGGGGGGAGAGCGGGGGGTGAAGGGGAAAGTAGGAGCATGAATCATGTAACCATGTTAAAAATGATTATTAATAAATGTTAAAAAAAAAAAAAGAATTGTCCTAGTTGTCGTCTTTAACAAAGTAGCTTATAGTTTAGTCTTTCACAGTTGATCATTAACATTGCTATTTTTATATATACACACACATATACAGTGTTCTCTTGTTTTTCCTCAAATTACATCAGTTCATATAAGTCTGTCCAGGTTTTTCTGAAACCATCCACCTCATTATTTATTTCTTAGAGTAGTACTCGATCACAATCATATACCATAATTTGTTCAGCCATTCTCCAATTGATGGGCAACTCCTCAATTTTCAGTTCTTTGCCACCACAAAAAGAACTGCTGTAAATAGTTTTGCACATATGGGGTTGTTTAGCAAAGGATATGTATGTACTCTTTTATAGCCCTTTGGAAAATTGTTCTCCAGAATGATTGGACCAGTTCACAATACCACCAACAACACAGGAGTGCATCTATTTTTCCACAGCCCCTCCAGCACTTATCATTTTCCTTTTTTCTGTCATGTTAGACATTATTCCTTTGATATTCTTGACCTTTTATTCTTCCAGATGATTTTTTTCCCTAACTATAAAATAATCTTTGTAGTTTGATATGGCATTGAATAAATAAAGTTAATTTAGATAGAATTGTCATTTTTATTATATTAGCCCAGACTGCCCATAAGCAGTTACTATTTCTCCAGTTATTTATTTAGATTTATATTTGTGTGAGAAGTGTTTGTAATTATGTTCATACTGTCCCATGTTTGTCTTGACAGGTAGATTCCCAAGTATTTTATAATGTCTGTGATTATTTGAAAAAATTTTTTTAAGTATTCTTCCATGGTTACAAGATTCATGTATTTCCCTTCCTGCCCCTTCCCTTTCCCCCTCCCAGAGCTGACAAGCAATTCCACTGAGTTATACATGTATTATCACTCAATACCTATTTTCATATTAATCATTTTTGTAAAAATCTTTTAAAAACCAAAAACTCCTATCCAGTACCCATGTAAGCAAGTGAAAAATCAAATGTTTTCCTTCTGCATTTCTATTCCCACAGTTCTTTCCCTTGATGTGGATAGCAATCCTTCTCCTAAGTCCTCGGAATTGTCCTGGATCATTGCATTGTTATTAGTAGCAAAGTTGATTACATAATGATCACCCCATGTTTCAGTATCTATGTACAATGTTCTCCTAGTCCTACTCATTTCACTCCACATCAGTTTGTGGAGGTCTTTCCAGTTGGTATGGAAATCAAGGAGTTTATCATTTCTTACAGCACAATAGTATTCCATCACCATTATACCACAATTTGTTCAGCCATTCCTCAATTGAGGGACACCCCCTCATTTTCTAATTTTTTGTCACCACAAAGAGTGTGGCTATGAATATTTTTGCACAAGAATTTTTCCCTATTATCTCTTTGATATATAAACCTATTAGTGGTATTACTGGATCAAAGGGTTTGCATTCTTATAAAGCCCTTTGGACATAATGCCAACTTGTCTGTAATTATTTTAAATTGAATTTCTCTTTCTATTTTTTTCCTGCTTGTATAATGGAAAAATTTAGGAATTGTTTCATGTTTCAATTTAGTCTGGAGACAAATTGAAAATTATAGTCATTAATTTATTTTTGATAATAAGTAGCTCTTGTATAAGCCTAAGAATGTTTTATCATTTTGGAGGTTCTGTTTAAGAGCATAATTTAAAATCACTAGTTATAATTACATATACTTAATATAATTCTTTACTTTTTAACAGGTTCAAGGAAAAGACCCTTCTGTGGATATTACTCAGGATCTTGTGGATGAATCCGAAGAGGAACGTTTTGATGATATGTCATCACCAGGTTTAGAATTGCCATCTTGTGAATTAAGTCGACTTGAGGAAATTGCTGAACTTGTGGCATCTTCTTTACCTTCCCCCCTTCGTCGTGAAAAACTCGCACTAGCACTGGAAAATGAGGGCTATATTAAAAAGCTCTTAGAACTTTTTCATGTGTGTGAGGACTTGGAAAATATTGAAGGACTACACCACTTATACGAAATTATCAAGGGAATCTTCCTCTTGAATCGAACTGCACTTTTTGAAGTTATGTTTTCTGAGGAATGTATAATGGATGTAATTGGCTGTCTAGAATATGATCCTTCTCTATCACAGCCACGGAAACACAGGGAATTTCTTACAAAAACAGCCAAATTTAAAGAGGTGATTCCTATATCAGATCCTGAGCTAAAGCAGAAAATTCATCAAACTTATAGAGTTCAGTATATACAAGATATGGTTCTACCCACCCCTTCAGTTTTTGAGGAAAATATGTTATCAACACTTCATTCCTTCATTTTTTTTAATAAAGTGGAAATTGTTGGTATGTTGCAGGTGAGTCAGATCAACAATTTAACATGTTGACTTTGTCTACTTTTCATTGGACACAAGACAGAATTTGTTTTAAAAGAAAACCTAAAAAGACGTCCTATTTAATTGGAGCCTTTTACTAGTGCATAATAGCTCTTATAAATAATTTCCTTTTTTTCAAATAACCGGTTTTTGCACTTGATATTTTGCATTTTGGGCAGCGCAATAATTATAATTTTAAAATATATTTCTAAGGAATATTTCTATAATTTCTAAGGAATTTCTATAAATTTAACTATACTCGTAAAATGGTGCCATATCACGGTAGAACAAAAGTTATTAT
Organism: Gracilinanus agilis; assembly: GCF_016433145.1. NCBI lineage: Eukaryota > Metazoa > Chordata > Mammalia > Didelphimorphia > Didelphidae > Gracilinanus > Gracilinanus agilis. Next base: position 505,349,483 of record NC_058131.1, on the reverse strand, counting down.
TACTTGGTACCTTTTTGTTTAGCTGGGCATTTTGGACTGGGTCCCATAAACATCTTAAATTCAGCATGTCCAAAACAGAGTTCATTATCTTTGCCCCAAAACCCTCCCCTCTTCTGAACTTCTCTGTTACTATTAAAAGTACTACCTTGTTGTCATCCCCGATTCTTCTTTTCTTGCTCATTCCTCAGATCCATTCAGTTGCCAAATCTACTTTCTTTACAACTTCTCACTTGTCTCCTTTTATCCACTCAAACATCCACCACCATAGTTCAATCCCACATCACTTTTTCTGGGGCTGTTGCAGTAGTTTTCTATTTGATTTCCATGTCTCAGGTCTCTTTTTACTCCAATTTGTCCTTTGCTCAGCTACAAAATTAATTTTCTGACTATGTCATCCTTCTACTACTCAGTAAAATTCAATGACTCCCTCTTATTTCCAGATCCTTTAATTACCATTTAAAACTCTTCACAACTTGATCCCTTTAATCATCCCACATTATTCTCCATTCCACATATTCTTTGAACCATCCACACTAGGCCTTTAGTTGTTGCTCACAACGGATCATTCCATCTCCTCTCTTCTCTCTGCCTTTGGTACTACCTTATCTATCACTCAAGTCTCGGATGCTTTATTTCTTAAACTTCTGCCTAAGGATGCACAGCTTCTTTTAAGACTCAGCTCAAGCATCACTGCCAGAAGGCCTTTTCCAACTTTGTCCTATCTCTTGAGATTATCTTATATTTATTTTGTATATTTTGATTTTGTCTCTTCTGTTAGAATGTGAGATTCTTGAAGACAAGGACCTTTTTTGCTTTTTCTTTGTATCACCATTGTTTTGCACATTTTTTGGCACAGAGTAAGTGCTTAGTGCCTATTGGCTAATCGATTAAACTGTATACTTTTCAGGATTTCTTGATTAAAAGGTTTGAACATTTTCTTCTCTTTTCTAGAATAAAATCACATTGCTTTCCAGAATGGCTGGACCAATGAGTAACTGCTAATTGTATATGAGTTTGTCTATATTCCTGTAGCTCTTTCAGTATTGACCTTTTCCATCTTTGCATCTTTTTGTTTGGGGATGAGGTAAAATCTCAAAGTTGTTTTTACCTAGTTAATATTTTTTTAAAATTTTTATTTTGAATATTTCCCCTTAGTTACATATTTCATGTTCTTTCCCTCTCCCCCAATCCTCCCTTACCCTTAGCCAACACACAATTCCACTGGGTTTTACATGTATCATTGATCAAGACCTAATTCCATATTACTGATAGTTGGGCTAGAGTTATCATTTAGTGTCTACATCCCCAATACTTTCCCCATCAGCCCATGTGTTCAAGTAGTTGTTTTTCTTTGTTTCTCTTCCCACAGTTCTTCCTCTGAATGTGGTTAGTTTTCTTTCTCATAAGTCCCTCAGCCTTGCTCTAGTTGAGAAGTCCATTATGTTCAATTGTCTGGTTAATAATTTTCAACACTGCTTTTGAGAACTTTTTATGCCTTTTGACTTAGATCTGTCTATTGAGGAATAGCTCATTATTTTTGCGTGTGTGTGTGTATGTATAATGTGTGTTTATATGCATGCATATTTGTGTTCATTTCATATATATCTTGGATATCAGACTTAACAGATTTGTTCCACACACCCTCTCCCTAAATCCTCAGCCCTTCTCCCATTTCAAGCTGTTTTGATTTTGTTTGTACAAAGTCTTTTACATTTCATGCAGCCAGAATTATCTGTTTTATTTTTTGTGATCTCTGTCCTTTGTAGCCATAGTTTTAAAAGATATATATTCATTTTCCTCCAACTTTTTGTGATATGACCTTTTAGATTTAAATCATGCCCTTTTGGAATTTATTGTGTGGTAAGAAGCTTGTCTTAACCTATTTTTTGCCAACTGCTCTCTACTTCTCTCAGTAGTTCTTAGCAAGCCTTTTCTCTGTGTTTATTAACCTTCTTGACCTCTCTATAGCATTTGACAGTGTCTTTCATTTACTGCATGTTTTCTTCTCTCTTTTCATGACATTACTCTCATTTTTCTACCTCCTTGTCTGATAATTCTTAAAATCCTCTGCTGGATTTTCTTCTAGGTTATATCTACTAAGCATGAGTGTTCCTCCTGGCCCTATTCTGTTTTCTCTATCTTATTTCACTTAGAGGTGCCATTAATTATCACAGTTACTCTCTCTATGCCAATGATTCTTAGATCTATTTATCTAACACTAAAATTTCTTCTGACCTCTTTTTTGTCTCCTACTTACCTATTGGACATCTCAGTTTAAATATCCAATAAAAATCTTAAACTTGGCTTATCTAGAGCAGAACTCATTCTCTTCTATCTTCCCTAAAAGGCATCACCAACCTCCCAGTCACTCACGATCACAACTTCGGTGTTATCCTCAATTCTTTACTCACACTCACCCCATATGTCCATTCTGTCACCAAGCCTTAACTTTTCTGCCTTTGTAACAGTGCCTTGTATTATACATCTCCTCTCCTGACAGTCACTACCCTAATACAAGCCCTCAGTTCCTCATAAGTGATGCTATTGTAATAGTCTTCTGATTAGTCTCCCTGCCTCAAATCTTTTCCCCCTATAGTCTATCCTCTATTCAGCTGCCAAAGCAATTTTCCTAAAAGAAAAATTTGCTTTTCTCTCATTGATTCTAGTAGCTCCCTATTAATTGTTAGAATCAACTATAAAATCCTTTGTTTGACTTTAATAGCATGGACCCTTACTATCTTCAGTCTTCTTATACTTTACACCTATTTCTACATACTCTTGATTATGCAGCAACACTAGCTTTTTACTGTTCCGGGTACAGCACATTCCATTTTCCATTTTCTAACTCCAGGCTTTTTCATTGGCTGTCCCTCATGCCTGTAATGCTCTCCTTCCTCACTTCTACCTCTTGGTTCCCCTGGCTTCCTTCAAAACTCAGCTCAAATCCCACTTCCTCAGAGGTCTTATCAAGCTCACCTTCACCCCTCACTGCTAGTATTTACACTTTAAGATTAAGATCCTACTTACTATTTTAAATTCTTTTTGTGTGCATTGTTATCTGCACATTATCATCCCCATTAGTCTGAACTCCTTGAGGGGAAGGACTATTTTTGCCTCCCTTTGCATCTCTAACCATTAGTTCAGTGCCTGGAAGTTCTTCATAACTTGGCCTCTTAATTTAATAAGGCACTTAAATAATAGTTGTTATTGTTGATGGTGATATTTGATCATTTAGATGATTTTTAGCAATGTGGGCACTAGTTATGACATTCTAAAAATAATATGTCTAAATTATTTGGAATAAATGAAAAATACATCTTAAATACAATTTTCCAGCAGTCGTGTATGCACATGCCACCTAACCCAGCCCATACCTGAACAAAGAATTCCCTCTATAGCTTAACAGACTATCCAGTTATCCAGCTTTAGTTTGAAAACCTCCACTGAGGAAGAACCCACAACTTCCAAAGCAACTAAGTCTACTTTTGAAGAACTCTAGATTTTTTTTTTTTTAAGAACTTTTTCCTTATTTCATTTTCCATTCATTGCCTTTAGTGCTTTCTGGAGCCAAATATAATAAACATAATCCCTTTCCTACTTTAAAGCCTTTTAGATACTTAGATGTTATAGCCTAGCTAGATTTTTTTCCCTGGCTAAAATATCCTTACTTCAGCTAATCCTTATATGGTATAAGTCTTTAAAACCCTGGTAATTTTCTTCTGAGCATTCTCCAGCTTATCAATGCCTTTGTAAAATGTGGCATCCAAAACTAAACATAGTATTCTTGTTGTGCTCAAACCAGTAAAATACAACTATCATCTCCCTAGTCCTGGACGCTATGCTTTCTTGGCTACTACTTTACCCTGTTGGCTCAGTAAGATTGCAATTCATTAAGACCCCTATATCTTTTCCAGATGAACTGCTATGTTCTCTTTCTCCTCTTGTATTGGTGACATTAATTTTTTTAAAACTTGTGTTAAAGACTATCAGTGTTAAATTTTATCCTATAATGATAATGAATTATGCTGCCTAGGCACCTTCAGAAGAGACCTGACAGTAGATTAGATGTACACAGTGAGTCATATATTCTCAGATATAGACAGTGTGTTGATTTATTTTGTGTGAATTTAAAAAACTACATACACACATATATGTATTTTTAAATTAAAGCTTTTACTTTTTGAGGAAAGGGTATTTGTGGATATAATTAGGGCCACTGGTAGTGATGGGGTAGTGTAAATGAAATGTGGAAAATACAGAGGAGAACAGATGGAAGTTCAAAAAGATACTTCAGTAAATGGAGAGCAATGTTAAAACTATCATATTGTGTATACTTTTATTTTAATAGTGTGCAATAGTTTGTGTAATATATGATCCTTTTTCTGATTTTTTTTAATAAGGAAATACTTGTTTGTTGATCATAAGATAAAAAAGAAAGAAAACTTTGTCTTATTTAATTTAGGTCAATTTTTTAGCTTGTTGAAATCTTTTTTCAATCCTGTCATCTAGTGTTCTTAGCTATCCTTATTTTTCTGTCATCTTCAAACTTGATGAGTTAGCTCTCTGTGTGATTAACCTTAAAGTATTTGATAAAAAATTTTTTATAGCTAGTAACAGAGTGGGATATGTTTTATTGAATTTTAATTTAGGGGTCACCTAGGTGACTTACTAGATAGACTAGGCCCTAGACATTTCCTAGCTGTGTGGCTCTGGGCAAGTCACTTAACCCCTATTGCCTACCTCTTGGTACTCTTCTACCTTGGAATCAATACACAGTATTGATTTTAAGATGAAAGGTAAGGGTTTTAAAAAAATCTTTTTAAAAGTTTAGTTAAACTGATAGATTTGGGGGTTTGGGATTATTTTCCCAGAAAATGATGATTCTGTTTAAAAAGTACAACTCAGTCAGCTAGAGATTTAAACAAGTTTATGTTATTTGATGAAATTGGCATTTAGTTGCATTTACACTACTATCCTTTTCTATGGTAGTAATTTATATTGTAGCTACTATCTTAAGATTGTATTTTAAGCATTAATTTTTAATGGTCATCATTTGGTATTATAGGAAGATGAAAAATTTTTGACAGATTTGTTCGCACAACTAACAGATGAAGCAACAGATGAAGAAAAAAGACAAGAATTGGTAAGAAATTATGTGTTATGAAAATAATGTAAACAATTAACTTTTTTTTTTTTTTTTTTTTTTTGTTATTTCACTAATATTTTTTCTTAATTTCAGGTTAATTTTCTTAAAGAGTTCTGTGCATTTTCCCAAACATTACAGCCCCAAAACAGAGATGCTTTTTTTAAGACATTGTCAAGTATGGGCATTCTACCAGCTTTAGAAGTCATCCTTGTAAGTTTAGTTTCTTTTCTCTAAATCCCAATTGTCATAAACAGGAACCATATCTTTTAATGTGTCAGTGCTATTAAAACCTTTTAAACTGAATTTATGAAGAATTTTTTTACTTTTGGATTGGATATTTTCATATTGTCTATATAGATGGTATATTTGAATTCATTAGTTTGAACTATGGAAGCATTTATTATACACTTACTGTATATTGTGGCATACAAAAACAAGAAAACAAATTGGTCCTTACTCTTAAGGAGCTAACACTCTAAAAGGGAAGATAGAACATAAAAGGAGCAGAGATACCCATATGTGGATAACAAAGCTATTAGGGTGATTTAACAACCAAAGAGACAGTTGGAAGTGAAGTGAGGGTCCCTAAGGCAGGGACTTAGCAGTCATGCAGCCCAGAGGGCAGAGGCATCTGTAGGTAGACAAGGCAGCTTTTGGGAAGGAGGAGCACACCAGAAAGAGATCTAGAAGTGAAGAAATCTCTGAAAGCAAAAATATCAAATGGACAAAACTCTACTTGTGTTGATTACCACATATTGTTTCAGGCAAAAAAAAAATCTTGAGACTTTTACTAAATGACACTCAAATTCAAAAATATATCAATAATGATTTTTAGATAATACAATTTATTTCTAATCCTGAAACTTGGTGTCAGTTCAGCTTTTTAAATTAAAGAACAAACATTCAAAACTATAAAAAGAATGCCTGAAATATATATGTCTCCCATGTTCCATATTTTTTAGAAAAAGAAAAGTACTTTTTATCTACAGGGTATGGATGATGCACAAGTGCGAAGTGCTGCTACTGATATATTCTCATACTTGGTTGAATATAATCCATCCATGGTACGAGAGTTTGTCATGCAGGAGGCACAACAGAACGATGATGTAAGTAAGAAGTTAACAGAGCAAAAAATAACCAACAAGGTAAATATTATTTGCACTAATAGTAAATATTTCTTAAAGATTTAAGTACTAGCTATTTTTAAATGGGAAAGAGGACAGAGTATAGGCCTACCTAGCCAGTGGTAAAGGAATCAAATATTATCTCTGCCTTTGTACAAAATTAATACTTTTGGGGTTCCCTAGTTGTTAATGTATGTTGTCATTTTAAAACACTTGAGAATCAGGTTTTGTTTCTTATTCTGCCATTCATTTGCTTTCTTGCCTTGTCCTTATCATTTAATCAGTTTGAATTGTGCTTATGAAAATTATTAATAATGTGACAAGGAAAATTTGCAGTTGTCAGGAATATATTCCTAAAATAATTTATAAAATTTCTAAAAGAAGCATTTAAGAACTTTAATGGCATTTCTGATTCTGCTGGCCTTACCAATAGAGAGGAAATAGGTTGTTTTTTTATCTCTTGAAGTAATAGAGAATGTCTGTAAACTATTCTTTCTTTTCTTCAGTATCACTATTCTTTTGGCAGAATGTCCCTTTGTCAATTTTAATAAGAGTTAAAATAAGCTAGAGTTTATTTTGAATGCTCTTAAATTTGTTAACTTTTATTTTCCTGTTTAATTGTGAATCATTTCTCCTTGTTAATCCTAGGAACTACTCATTTGGGGGACCTTTAAAAATATCTTTAAATTATTGTTAAACTTTTATGTTTAGAATTTTATTTAATCAGTGGCATTAAGTATTTAAACTATATAGTTTGATTTTCTTTAGAAGTCAGTTGGTCTTTAGAACTGAGTTATTAGTATTAATTATTGCTACAGACTACATAATAATATATAACTCAAGCAAGTATTTATTAAGTACTTGTAATATATGGGGCACTGTGGAAAGCAGGTTATACCTATTCCTTTTGACATCATAGTTGTTCCTTAATGTATCTAATGTGCTCTTAGCATCCATTCCATATAGCATACATACCTACTCCCATCATCTACCCTCAGTTCTGCCTTGCTTTGTAAGCAAAGCTGTCTTGTTTCTTCTCATGGTATGCAAGAGTGAGCAGAATTATTTTTCTACTGTATCTTCCTATCCCCTTTAACTATATATATGATTTACCAGCCAGGGCTAAAAAGGGGGGGGCACTATGGGACAACGAGGTACCTATAGTGAATAGAGCCAGGCCTGGAGACAGGAGGTCCGAGATTCAAATGTGGCATCATACACTTCCTAGCTGGGTGACCCTGGGCATGTCATTTAACTCCCATTGCCTAGCCTTTACCAGTCTTCCGCCTTGGAACCATTACTTAGTCTTGATTCTAAGACAGAAGGCAAGAAATTTAAAAAAAAAAAAAAAAAAATTAAGGCCCTGAACAGATCAGCTACTAGTTTTCCATGGTGTTTTAGTAATATTAGGCAGCTGTGTGCTTATAGTCCTATTAAAGATTTAAATCAATTTCCCCTTTTATTATTTTGTGTTAAAAATAAGAGGAAAAGGATAACGAAAATTAATGCTATCATTTAAACTAATGTTTTTTCTAATGTTTTTAATATCCCTTTTATACCATAATTATGAACCTTTTTGTGTGTATTCTTCTCACCAGGATATTCTACTTATCAACCTTATTATAGAACATATGATTTGTGATACAGATCCTGAACTTGGAGGAGCAGTCCAACTTATGGGTCTGCTTCGAACTTTAGTTGACCCGGAGAACATGCTAGCCACTGCCAACGTAAGCAGCAGCTATTTTTTTGTACTTCTTAGGTTTTGTAAGCTCCACATTATCATAATATTCCTGTTCTAAGTGGTTAAACCTATGCGATTAAAGTTCATGAAAGTTTCTTTAAATTCCTTAGAAAACTGAAAAGACTGAATTTCTGGGTTTCTTCTACAAGCATTGCATGCATGTTCTTACGGCTCCCTTGCTGGCAAACACAACAGAGGAGAAACCTAGTAAAGGTAAGACGACGAGAAATAGTTTATTGTTTCTAAATTATATAATTTTGAGTTAATTATCTGTGTTAAAGTTCAAAGTAGCTTTTGAAATTTGAGTTCTAATAATTTTCCCTCAGAATATTTTCAAATTAAGATTTCATTGATTTTAAGATTAACTTTACCTTGAAAATTGAGAGTTAAAAGATATATTAGAATCACATAAGGAGAAAAGCAAAAAATATTTTTACTTATATACAACCTCTGTGTATCCATTTAAGAAACTAGAACTAAACTTCTTTGGTAAATCTTAATTATACTTCTCCTGCATTTATAAAGGCAAAATGAAGGGCAGAGGAGTAGAGGTAAAGGAGAATTTGAGTACTATTAAATAGTTTGGATAGTTGTATTGTCTTGTACTTCCCTTGTAAGGACAGTTCAGTTTTCTGATTTGTTTGGCTTTTCTCCCATTGTGCATCATTGGGCAACTTATTTGTAGTTGGAATTTTCTTTAAATTAATTGAGAATTTTAACTGAAGTTCTTAGTTAGGAGTATATTACTGAAACAGCTAGATAAAGATAGGGAAGCTAGGCCTGGAGAGAGGAGGTTTTGGGTTCAGATGTGGCTTTCAGACACTTCCTAACTACTGTATGATTCTGGGCAAGTCATTTTAAACCCAGTTATCTAGCCCATACCACTCTTCTGCCTTGGAACCAATACTTGGTATCAATTCTAAGACACAAATAAGAATTTCAAAGAGAAAAAAACAAAAGTATTATTACATATCCCAAGTATATTATTTTGTCAGAGAGATCAATATAAGGAGCACCATATTGCTTTACACCCACTTTTAAAATATAAATTTAAATACATATAAAATTTTTTTCTAAAATTGTGAATCTTGAAACTTGAATAAGCTATTTAGTTTACTTGTACTCCTATCACTTAAAAGCCAAGGTGCTTCCCTTCCTCCCCTCCCCCCCCCCCTTCCATATTTTCCTTTATTGGGTTTAGGACATTTGAGATTTTGGTGTGAAACTCTTAAGGTTCTTTTTCAGAAATGTTAATGCTGTTGTGTATGTTTAACTTACCTTCTCATATTTTAGGAGCAAAGAAATAATGTCACAATAAAGAACTTTCCATTATTACATTTATTTGTTTTAGATGACTTTCAAACTGCCCAGTTATTGGCACTTGTATTGGAATTGTTAACATTCTGCGTGGAACACCATACCTACCACATAAAGAATTACATTATTAATAAGGATATCCTGCGGAGAGTACTAGTTCTCATGGCTTCAAAGCATGCTTTCTTGGCATTATGTAAGTGTTACTTCTACTAGGTTCAACTAGTACCATAGTATAAAGGTTACTCCTGATGTCAAACAGTTTTATCCACCCCGTTCCCCCCATAATTTTAGGATAATCAATAAATGTGTATGCAAATTATTTTTTATTTTTTAGAATGGAATACTATAGTAACCACTGAATGTTGGTGGACTGAAGGCATGTTTTGTTTAATTCTAAACCCTACTACTTCCACACCTCCCACCCCACCACTTTCAATCTTATAGCATACTAAAAGCAGAGCCCCCAATCCCCTGGTACTTAGACTTTTGTTAGCAAATTCACACTTATTCAGAGTTACTTTCTCAAAACAAAAAACAAAGTACCTTCCTGCCTCTGGAACTCTCATTTCTGTCTCTCCACACCTTCTTAGTCCCTTTCTTCTTCTGCCTTCTATTCCCACCACCACCATCTTTCCATTTTACCCTGTAAAATCCTGTTCCTATCAGTAACAAATTTTCCCCTTCATCCTAAATTACTTCTTTTCATATTCTTTCCATTTCCCTGCCCACTTTCTCCAGTGCTACATTTTCCTTTAGGCCAGGTGGATTTGGCATTCTTCTTAACCATTTTTTACTTCATTTATCTTTTTTACCTTGCCCCAGATACTTGAGCTACCAGTTTTTGTTGCTCTTCCTCCTTATCAAGTTCAGTTTATAAACCAATTTCCCTTTGAATATTCTGGCCTCAAATTCATTTAGTTTCTCCAGCTCCTATGACCTATGTCTTAATTTGATCTTAACCATCCTTCATTGTTATGCAGAACTACCACCTCTATGATTCTCCAGATGGATCACAGTTTCTTATCTTTCCATTGCTCTCTTCTGCCTATTTTGTCTGTGCAAATTCTAGCCCCTGTTCTCTTAGTCTCTCATTCCTATCCATCTTCCCATTTCTTCTTTTTGTCAGTCTTGACCCAATTCAACAAAAAAATCCCTCTACCCTTAACTCCTATGACCCCCTTGTTCCATTGCTGTTCATGTGCTACCAGTCCCTGATTTACTCACATCATTTGCCTTCGTTTCTCATACTGTTCACTCTTAAAGAAAGTTGGAGAAATATAACTGAATCCAGTAGAAATGTATTTTATCAAATTTTAACTTATTACTGAATACAAATCCTTTTATTTTTTTCATACCTTTCAGTTCTTCCACTATCACTATACACATATCCCTTTTTTAACAGAATACCTTACTTTTTTTTAACTGTTATTCTACTGCAGAATTTGCTATTTTGTAGCTTCATTGTTTTTCTTCTCCCTACCTTAGAATTCTTCTATCTTGACTCATACTTTTCCTCTATTGCTGTAGGCTCAAAGGAGATGACCCATCTCTCTTGACAAGGCATGAACCCTTGATTCCATCTTTTCTCCCATTCCCCTCATATCATCTGGGAATTTTTCCCTTTTGTTCTTCCTTTATCCTTTCTTTACCCCTCCAAATCTTCAGTCTATCATACTGGCTTATTTTTAATCATCACCTGCTAACATGTTCAAACATCCTTCCTTTGAATCTGCTACATCATCTCACATTATCCTCTCAAAGCTCTCCTTCCTTTCAATTGCAAAGGGAAAAAAGGTCTTTTCTACCTAACTGGATGCACTTGTTCACTTTCCACTCCCCCCACCCATCTCATGCAGGAGATGGAATATAAATGAGCCAGGAATTAGAATAGACCTGAGGGCAAATCCAGCCTCTGACACTTACTAGTTAGGTAATCAAAGGCAGGTTATCTTAACTTTTGTCTACCTCAGTTTTCCTAACTAAAATGGGGATAATGCTTACCTCCCGGGGTTGTTGTCAGGATCAGATGAGATATTTGCAAAGTGTTTAGCATAGCACCTGGAACAAAGTGGGTGCCTAATAAACATTTCTTCCCTTCTCCCAGCCTCTTACAACCTGGCTTCCTACTATATACCACTCCAGCAAAATTTTTCTTTTTCAAGATTATTGACAATTTTTAACTGCTAAATCCAGTGACCTTATTCCATATTTTCTGATCTCTCTTCAGTCTTTTTTTTTTGCTTCCTGAATACTTTCTCCTTTGGCTTCATTGGCACTGTTCTGCACTGGTTTTCCTGCCTATCTGACTAGTGTTTGGTCTCCTTTTCTAGGTCATTGTATGTCTTTCACCCAGTATCTTGGATGTTGCTAAGAGTTCTATCCTTGACCCTTTTCTCTTTTTGTCCTCTTCCTTGGTGATCCTCTCAGCTTCTTTGGCGATCCTCTCAGCTTCTTTGGCAGCCATCCCTTCCCTGCAGATTACCCCTCAATCTATATATCTAATCTTAATCTGTCTTCAGAGCTTTAGTCCTCTTTTCTCAGCCACTTCCTGGACATCTAGTTCTCATCTATCAGTGCCTCAAATTCAGCAAGGCCAAAACAGAATTCATCTCTTTCCCTTAAAAACCTACTACAAACTTCTCTTTCTGTGAAGTAGATGCTATTATTATCCTCCTCACTTTACAGTTGAGGAAACTGAGACAGACAAGTGAAGTGACTTGCTCACCAGGGTCACATGGCTAGTAGTTGGGAATCATATTTTAACTCAGGCCTGACTTCAGACCCAGCACTCTTATCCACTGTACTACCAGAGCCTCACTGATATATATTTTAATTTCATTTCTATCACTGGCAGCCACTTAGAGTGAAGCCCCTCATTACTTCTTGCTAAAACATCATTAGTGACTCCCCACTTATCCTAGGTTAAAATTTCAATTCTTTCCACTGATTTTCTTCATGATCTAAGTGAGCTGTTAGCCATTCTCTGGACTTTACACTCCGATCTTTATCTTTATGCATTGGTGTCAACTGTCCCTTATGCTTGTGATGTCCTTCCTTGTACTTTCCCTCTTCCCATCTGTAGTTGCCAGAATTCTCTTCTTTCAAGTCTCTTCTTTGGTGACCCACCTTTTCAAAGCCTTTACTCCTGACCCTATGTCCTCGTTCTCTTGCTCTTTAAATTCCATTGGATTATACTCACTTGTGTAAATGTTTTATTTCTCTTTCCTCTTTCTCTTCCCCTACCTCCCTACATACGTACACACATCAGGTAGAATGTGTAAGTCCCTTCAGGGAAAGGGCTAGTTTTTTTTTTTTTCTGGTTCTTTATCTCTAGCATCTAATATAGTACCATTTTATGAATAGTAAGTGCTTAATAAGGGTCCAGTTGAATTTCAGAATTTATCTTTCAGTACTTGAATGTGAAGCACAATTCTCAGTGCTGGATATTTACAGTAGAGTAGTTCATGAACATGTAGGTGTTATTCCAGCCAAGTAATTAGTTGATACATATAACCCCCATATTTTTAATTTTTGGAATGTAGAACCACCCATTCCTAAAGGCTAAGTAAAAATTATTTTTGTGTTAATGACTTTTTTGCCATTTTGTTTTTTAAATATGTGTTTTGAAAGATCAACTTTGATGCCTGACAGAGGAGCAAATTCAAGTACTTGTCTGCTGTATTGTTGAACTTAAATAAGACTTTAGTAGGTTTAATTGATTACTTTCTTAAAAAAACGTACCTGAAGGAATGAAAAATATCTCAAACTATTTAAGTTTTACTGATCAGCATTTTATTTATTTATTTATTGCAGATTACATCTCAAGATAGTATTTAAGTTACTTGACCTGTATATACTTAATTAAATGCAATATGTACATATATGTGTATAATATACTTAATGTTCTGAAGACACACATGGTCAATTTTCAAACACCTACTTTTTATTGCTATTATTTTTAGTGGAATTATTTCCTGCTCTGCATATTTGGGTTCTTTGTTGGTATTATATATATATATTGGTATTTTTTTTAGCCATTATTTTAAATATTTCATTTAGCACTAGTAGCTTTGATTTGGCGTATAAGTGAGCAAGAAATGTATGATGTATCTCTCCTCTTGGTTAATAGTGTTTAGAAAGCCTTTTAAGTATAAATGTTAAGTTATAGGGTAGGGCAAACCAAAAGGACAAAGGGAAGGGATCTAGATTTAGGCTTGTGTTTTGCATTATTCCAAAATGTGGAGCATGGAGATAATGACCAGTGAATCCAGATGGAAAACTTGGAACAGATTTCCAGGTCTTGCTTAGTCCAGTTTTGTAGTGTGGCTTTATTATTTTGTTCAAAAGTTGCATTTAAAAGTTTTGTTATTTTTTTTAACTGCTTTTCTACTTTTCTGTTGACTAGGAGGAAAGATAAAAATAAGTCTCAGTTGAGAAAAGGCAATTAGGACATTGTTTGTTATACTTTGATATCAACAATAATAAAGCATATTAAAAATGCTGACTGAGTCAAGTGATCATTATACATTTTCTTCATCCCAGACAACCAGAGCTAAAGGATGAATTAGTATAAGTCTTATCTTAATGTTAACCTTGAGAAACAGCCCAGATGGCAAGTATTAATAATCACTTACCTACTTGTAATAAGAAGCTCTCCCCTCAGGATTCCTGTTAAGAAAACCTCTACAGTAGATGTTAAACATTCAGTTGGGATAGCTCTCTGCTAAACATTGAGGATAGTAACTTAATATTTCTTCAAAATAGTTGCAAATTTGGGGTAATATACACTGGCATTGTGCTAAAATTGTGGCAATATTGTGATATATTGGCAGCACAGGAAATTTTATGAATCTGAACGGTGAAGTATAAATTTCCAGAAAACGTTAATTGCATTCATCTGAGTTCACTCTGAATTATCAGAGTTTATTCAAATTAAAGCACATCGTACCCATATACAAGTACAGAAGATTTTCTAAAATTTAATAGTTACTTGATTATCTAGTTGGAATTTTCTTTGCCATAACTGAACTCTGATTGCATTTATCCTTATTCTACTTATTTGGATACAGTCATTGTGAACATGGCTGAAAAAAAGAAATGACCAATATCTTACTTCCACACTAAGGTACAGCACATGTGTACCTATTGAGTAATCTATAAATAGTACAATATTTTCCCACATATTCTCCTTAAGATCGCAGAATTTTACCGTATGTTTCCAGCTATAATCATTCTATCTTTTTTGTTTTGAAAATAATAGAGATTTGTTTTATAATGAAGTAAAGAAAAACATTCAATTATAGAAGTTCTCATTTAGTTACTTAAAGAGAGCCAGAAAACCATATAGCAATTATATAACTAATTCTCAAGACCATCCTGTATGCTAAAAAGGCAAATTATTAATTTTAGAGTGAAACAAAATGAGAAATATTTTAGTACTGAAAGCATTCAAATAGAAGTGATATATTCTAATTATAATCCAGTATGTGTGTGATATGTAAAATTTTGGTTTTTATTACTTAAAATCTGGCCAAAGCCACAAACTAACTAACTTGGGAACCACCTAAAAATCTTTTTTTTTTAACAGAGCTCTAGAAAACTTTTTTTTTTCAAACATTTATTAATATTCATTTTTAACATGGTTACATGATTCATGCTCCTCCTTTCCCCTTCGCCCCCCGCACTCCCTCCACCCATGGCCGATGCACATTTCCACTAGTTTTGTCATGTGTCCTTGATCAAGACCAGTTTCCAAATTGTTGGTAGTTGCATTGGTGTGGTAGTTTCGAGTCCACACCCTCAATCATGTCCACCCCAACCCATGCGTTCAAGTAGTTGTTTTTCTTATATGTTTCCTCTCCTGCAGTCCTTCCTCTGAATGTGGGTAGCATCTTTACCATAAATCCCTCAGAATTGTCCTGGGTCATTGCTTTCTGCTGGTACAGAAGTCCATTACATTCGATTTTTACCACAGTATATCAGTCTCTGTGTACAATGTTCTTCTGGCTCTGCTCCTTTCGCTCTGCATCTGTTCCCGGAGGTCTCTCCAGTTCGCCTGGAACTTCTCCAGTTTATTATTCCTTTTAGCACAATAGTATTCCATCACCCGCATATACCACAGTTTGTTCAGCCATTCCCCAATTAAAGGACATACCCTCCTTTTCCAATTTGTTGCCATATAAAACTTTTTAAAAGTAAGCTTTGCCAAAGATGGTAGTTTAATGTCTGCAGAATTGATTTCTTAATACAAACAAGTTGTAGGGTGTCTGGGGAAATTAGGAATAAAACTGCCTTCTATTGAATAAGTACTTTGGTTATTTGAGTGTCCTTGCTTGTACTATAACTAGTGACCTCCATATTTCAAATGGTCAGAACCTTGACATAAATATAGGAAATAAGATTCTTGGGAAGTCATCCACTTAAGAATTGCATGCAACATTTGAACAACTGGTTCACAGTGATTATTGAACTCTGGAGAATTTAGAACTGATATATTTCTTGATAGAACACAAGTTCCCAGACAGGTTCTGTCCAGCTGCCAACTAGAAAACCACAGCAGTTCTTTTTTTAACTTGGCCAAATTTAAAACTTTACCTAAGCCCTTTATATATTTGAGGATCATAGAACATTTTATCTCTGCCTCATTGCGCTTCATTTAGTTCTCTGAAGAAAAAACACAATTTTTAGTGTTGCTACTTTGGGGGAAATTTTTTTTTAAACACTTGTTAGGTTTTGACTTACTAATTACACAGAAAAATGTTTCCCTGTCTTATAGTTTTAAACTGTCTACTTCACCATGCTTATGTATTTGAAAATATTCAATAGTTAAAAACAAATTAAATGCAATTACTATTCTAGAAACTCTTTAAACTCCCTATCCAGTGTGTTTCTTTTGTAAGAGACACTCTTGAATAAGTTTGATTGTTAGAGCAGTTTATAATCACCTGTACCTAATTTGGCATTCACTTGTGGACCTCTTTTCTGCCAACTGAAGAAAAATTGAGCTGCTTTACTCCTCTGCCTTCCCACCCAGAAACCGTGTCAACATGGTTACCTGGCTACCTGCTCATGAAGGACTTGATTAATAACAAATTGGCAATTTAACGAGCCACTTCCATGATCTCCAAAGAATCCAAAAAACAAACACAATATTTAATCTTGCCAACCGAAGACGATGTGACTGCATGAAGTGAGTATGCTTTTTTAAACTGTTTACAATAACTGGGGCATTAACTTACTGATGATTCAGTTTAGGTAAAGAGGGCTTTGTTGAAGTCTAGTTGTCAGAGTATATTTGGATCTTGATGAATGGCGACTTAAACCAGTAACTCCCCATACTTCAAGATGTGAATATATCTCTTGATCTGTAAGTTAAAGCCTAATTAATTGTAAAAAAGGAAAACTAGAAAAAAATTTTTTTAAAAAGCATACTCGCTGAGATAAGAGTAGATTAACAAATTTTAAACAGTGTCCTCCATGTTTGTTCCTAAATTGTCGGAAGGCAGATATTTTGGGGGTTTTGCACCTTAACCACAAGTAAATGTGTTAGTTGCATAAATTATATTTTGGGTGAAATAAAAAAGAAAAAAAAAAGAAGTCTCCAAGTTGAAGCCATTTTGAAACATCCTAGAAAGTCCGTTCATCAAATTTGGGAGCCAAATACTAAATAATTTTCTACTTTTAGCATGCAAAACAATATGCTTAAAATTTGCTGGCGTTAGGTAGGAAACATAGTAGGTTATATGTCAGATTTTTGTCACTCTTGTTTAAAATATAAACTATATTTTGGCCACAAATGAAACAAATTTGAACTGTTCCTAGAATTTTAATCACTGAAAAAGTTCCTATTTTGAAAATAGCCCTGGGTATGGATTGTCTGGTTAACTAAATATTTCACAGTGTTTCCAATGAAGAAACGTAGGTGTTCAATAAAAACTGTCCTGTATAGTTAGGACCTACTTTTAGAAGCCATTTCTTGATAATTCGTTTGGTGGGTGTGTGTGCGCGCGTGTGTGTTTTGTTTTTTTGATCGTCTACTTTAGGTTCACTTTTCCAGAAATGTGAATCGCTCTGAACAAGGAATATGTTATCTATAGTTAACATACAGTTATTTCTTTCTCTTTTTTAAAAGCATAAATCATGAAAATGGTTAAATAGTCTTGCTTCTGTGTTGCAGGTGCCCTTCGTTTTAAAAGAAAGATCATTGGGTTGAAAGATGAATTCTACAACCGATACATAATGAAAAGCTTTTTGTTTGAACCAGTAGTCAAAGCATTTCTCAACAATGGATCCCGATACAATTTAATGAACTCTGCCATTATAGAGATGTTTGAATTTATTAGAGTGGTGGGTCCTCTAATTTTTTTAATTGACAATTTAATTTTGATACCTTAGACTTATAGTAATTTTTGTGTTTATAAAATGTTTTTGCATCCGTGATTTTGCTATATTATACAATTAGGAAAATGTGTTGTGAATTGTGTGTTGGCATTATTTCTGAGTATTTTTTTCTCCAATAATTTTTTTATGTTCTCTACTCAGTCACAAACTTAGTTGAGGCTACAAAATCCTACCCTGAATAGTTATAGATCTTTTGGATTAATTTTCAAAACAATCATTTTTATGATGTCATAGTAGTCATTTTAAGACAATAGGAAATCAATTGAAAGCAAGTATGCTGTTGACTTTTAAATAATGACTTTGCATTTGTTAATTTGTTTCCTGGGTTTGTTTATTTTTTACTTTTAAATAATGAAATGACTTTCTCAATTAGACATTCCAGAAATGATGTAGTAGTCCCTAAAGTTGACATTTTACCATTACATTTCAACATTTAAATCTGATAATCTGGTGTTTCTCTTTTTTATACATTTTTTTTTTTTTTGGTGATAATTCAGTTAAAACCTAACTGGAAGTATTCACTTAAGACCTTTTTTTATTTTTATTTTTTTTAATTTTAGTAGATTGCTATATTTGCTACATTTCAACCAGATATATAAGATTTCAGAATCCTAAAATAACATTTCCCTCTTTTGGTTTATGATTATAATTTTTTTCTGTAGGAAGATATAAAATCATTAACAGCTCATGTAATTGAAAATTACTGGAAAGCACTGGAAGATGTAGATTATGTACAGACATTTAAAGGATTAAAACTGAGATTTGAACAACAAAGGGAAAGGCAAGATAATCCCAAACTTGACAGGTGAATACACGTTTGGCTCTCTTCGTTGTTTATTCACTTTCACTAAAGGGAGAAGGAGGGATGCAAGGGGGCTTGATATTTGGGGAGATATGAACAGAGAGATTCCCTAATCTCTATAATAGCAATTCCAAATATTTCCCAAGTGCTGTATGAGATCCTAGGATCTTAAGATTTAAAATGAGAAGGGATGACCATAGAGACCAGTCTACAGATTTAATTTTACAAATGAGTAAACTGAGATACAGAGAAGCTGTGACTTGGCTCAGTGTCACCCAGATAATAAGTGTCTAAGATGGATTTTGAACCTGGATTTCCTTATTCCAGGTATTATGCTTTGTCCATTGCTGTATGCTGTCACTTCTGTTTGTATGTTGGTATGATCCACTGATCCATAGTTTCCAAGCACATTTATTAAGCTAGAGGTTGGAGAGTTGGATGTTTTCAACTTAATTTGCTAATAATAAAACCAGAAAATTATCCTAGCACTTCATTTTTGTTTTGAAACATCAATTTTCATACTTTCTAAATTTACCACAATAATGTCAGAATTTCTTTTGATCAAATATACATGCCTATTTCATTAAAAAGTCCTTTCATAGGCATTATCCATTGCAAGAAATTAACACTGTTGATATAAAATATCTAGATTCCTGTTAGAGAAAATGGAAAATGGGGTGCATTGAAGGCAATGAAAGGTATTAGTAGTTTTTTGTTTAATGTAGCAAAAGCAGCAAGCTAGGACAGAGCCTAGTTAATGTACGTATCAAAATATTCTTTATCATTTAAATCTATATCTATAACATTGCTTTTAGGGTGATTTTAGATCATTTTATATCTTCACCAACCTAAGTGTTTTTGTGTCTCAAGATGATCAGTTTTGTTTTCCATTTTCCTTTTAAGACTACAGCTGATTGAATTGGGCATTATACTTTGAGGATAATAAAGTTAACTGATTAAATGACTTCTATAAGTTCATTGAATGTATTTTAAATTTATTTTGTTTATAGTATGCGTTCCATCTTGAGGAATCACAGATATCGGAGAGATGCACGAACACTAGAAGATGAAGAGGAAATGTGGTTTAATACTGATGATGAAGATATGGAAGATGGAGAAGCTGTGGTTCCTCCATCTGACAAAACAAAAAATGATGAAGATATTATGGAACCAATCAGTAAATTCATGGAAAGGAAGAAATGTATGTTAAAGGGGTCCAATGTAAAAAAGAGTACCTGTAGCCATGATTATATAGCAAATTTGTTCCTTTTTTTTTTTTTTTTTTTAAATTTAGTTAATATATTGCTGACCATTTCTGTGGACTTAACTGTAAGTTTCTGAGGCAGCATGCTATAGTTTGGGGCATGGATATCAGAAAGATTTGGATTTAGATTCTGTCACTGACACTTAGCCCCCCTGTGTTCCTAAAACTGCTTCCTGGGCCATACCTATAAATCATGGACCATTTATAATCTATAGAGATGGAGGGCCTTGCCACAGCCAGGATTTCCCCAAACTGAGGAAATCACAAATCTTTTTCTATATCCACATAATTGCTAAATAGGATATTTTTTGTTTTAAGGAACTGTCAAATCTGTTAGGAAATTTTATCTTGCATATTTGGATACATTTCTTGGTTTATGGGGAAAGTAATAATTGGACAGAAACAGAACTAATGATATATTCTAGGTTGATTTCTCTTATAAGATTTAATATATAAAAACATTATTGTGTGATCCCCTGCAAAC
This sequence comes from Gracilinanus agilis, assembly GCF_016433145.1. Lineage (NCBI taxonomy): Eukaryota > Metazoa > Chordata > Mammalia > Didelphimorphia > Didelphidae > Gracilinanus > Gracilinanus agilis. The sequence continues at coordinate 505,329,202 of NC_058131.1, read as the reverse complement.
TCTTTAAGTCATAGTCCACTGGCACAACTTAAATGACATTCCATTTTTTAATGGCTAAAATTATTAGGTAGCATTCCATTTTAACTATTCACGACTTTATGCAAGGATATATGAAAAATAAGCTCCATGTAGCCCAGATTATTAATTATACTATTTTTTTTTTTTTTTTCAGTAAAAGAAAGCGAAGAAAAGGAGGTACTTCTGAAAACTAATCTTTCTGGTCGCCAGAGCCCAAGCTTCAAGCTTTCCCTCTCCAGTGGAACAAAGACTAATCTTACCAGTCAGTCATCTACAACTAATTTGCCTGGATCTCCAGGATCACCTGGGTCTCCAGGTTCACCAGGATCTCCTGGATCCGTTTCTAAAAGCACATCTCAGACGGCAGCTATTACTACCAAGGTATATTTTCAACTTTCAGACTAAGTAGCTTAATTTTTTTTTTTTCCTAGCCTGATATACTCCCCCTCTCCTTGAATTCTCAAGTTTAATATTTATTACTCAAGTTTTGTTTTTTAATGTTCTTTGCCTCGAATATAAGTTTAAGAATAGGGAACAACTTCTACATTGAGGCAGTGATATTAGTCAACCAGAAGGGGTTTAAAATTACTAAAATCCTTAGGTATTTTCCTCTATTTGTTCTAAGGCTTTCTTTTAAAGGCCTCAAAATGTCTGTCAGAAATAAGTTCATAATAAAAATTTGAGGGGTATTTCATCATCTTAGCCAGCTTATAGACTTTGGGAACAAGGATGTTTTTAAACATAGCCTATCCATAAGGTAAAGAAGTTCTTTTTCTTATCCAAAAGTGACAGATGGAGGAGTAAATTTTCCGAAAGAGCTGAACTTCTTTTATGTCCCCCCATCTTTGCAAAATCCATTCTTATTTTTATTTATATAAACTTTGTGTCAGCAACATCCATGGCATTTATGATATGAGTTAATTTGTGCAAAAGTGAGAAGGACAGAGTTGAAGCCTAGTCTAGAAATTGAGAAAGATCTCTTAATTTAATGGCTCAATATCAATACAAACTTCATGCTGGGAATTACATGATTTGTACTCTATTAAAGAAAGTTTTGAAGAAGAATCATAGTATTGCCCACTCCACAACTGAATTATAGTATCCCCAAAAGTTCTATACTGGTATTATATAACCCTTTCTTGACAATATTCTGGGGTCCCTGCTCTTACCTCTCTAGTGACTTCAACTATGACCCTCTGCTGCCATCTGCTGGAGCATTCCCTCACAGGTCTTTGGCAAAATTTGGAGGTATTCTTTTGGTATTGGCAAGATGATTAAGGGGTTTCTTTTTTGACCTGGCCAGGGTTACAGTTTTCTTCCAACAGAGATTCTACCTTCCTGTGTTTGAACCATGAAATAGTTTTAGTATCATCATTGGGTCACATTTAAAGCTCTTATTTTGGCATTCCAGTCTCTGCTAGTTCAACAACATGATTTTTTTCCCCCTCCACATTATCTCATATATAAGATTTTTAATATTAGGAAGCTGCCTTTACTTTGAACTACAGAGAAGTAACCAATCAGGAATAGATTTATGATTGCTAAAAACCATATTGGCCCAAGATATCCTCTATTCTAGCTACCATTCTTCTCTTAAGTTATCTTGAATGAAGAGAGCTACATAGGCTACACATGTGACTTGTTCTTTTGTCTATATTAAAAAGTAGGACTAAATGATTTAGTCACAGCCAATTCATTTTTAAATTTTAGATAGTACTTTGCCTTTTGACTTAGAATCAATACTGAGTATTGTTTCCAAGACAGAAGAGCAGTAAGGGCTAAGCAGTTGGGTTTAAGTAACTTGCTCACTGCCACACAGTTTTTGAGGCCAGATTTTAACTTGAGTCCTCCTATCTCCAGGCCTGTCTTTCTATCTGAGCCACTTTAGCTGCCCCAAGATAGTGCATTCTTATTCAGATAAAAGTTTATGGGGGGGGG
>NC_058131.1:505265289-505326881 GCF_016433145.1 Gracilinanus agilis | reverse complement strand
GGAAAGGTGGAGCATGAATCATGTAACCATGGTAAAAATGAATATTAATAAATGTTTAAAAAAAAAAAAAGGTTATCATGCTTCCTAAAGATTTCTGCCCTACTTCCTCTATTCCACCCAGTCCTGATAGGCAAAGGCTAAGGAGAGAGAAAAAACCATCCACTTCATTTCTCACTCCTGTTTTCCTACTACCTCCATTCCCAAGCATCTGGCTACCCTGCTTCAATTCATAGGAGTCACTGCCAGTAATTGAAGGGGTCCTTGCTTCTGCCTTTTCTGTAATAACCAGAGAGATTTCTTTTCTTTGCTAACCCTAATGAGCTCAGAGCGCATTTTCCTCAAAAATAGTTTAATTAGGTAGTGGCTAGGCTTCTGTAACACCACTGGTATTGTACTTCAGGTACATCATCAGTTTTTGTGGGTAACTTGGGGATTTCGTTGTTATTTACAACATTGTTTTACTGAAACTATGTTCTAAGTTTCCTAGAACTGATTTAAAAATGAATTTCTGGAACATGATCTATTTGGAATTTAGAAACAATTCATACTATAATGAGTAGCAGAGACCTCTTGGGTGATACGGATACTGTATTGGAAGGAAGAGTGTTGTTGTTTTTTTTTTTTTTTTAAGAGTTTTTTAAAGCCCTTTTTAAACCCCTTCTTCTTTCAAACAGGGAGGCCTCGTGGGTCTTGTAGATTATCCTGATGATGATGAAGAGGATGATGAAGATGAAGATAAGGAAGAAACTCTACCATTGTCAAAGAAAGCAAAGCTTGAGTCATAATAATGGCAACTGCCTAAGATCAGTTCCTGTTGAAAAAACTGGTTCTCTACTAAACGCCCCTCCCCCTCACCCCCAAAAGATCCACAACAAAGCAGCAGTCTCTTGTGAATGACTGACATAGATCAGCCTTATACACTTGGCTTTCTGCTAATCAAGTGCCAATTCAATGGAGCAGAAGGAGGGGGAAATTATTCATTTAGGGGAAAGACTTAAGCCTTTGAGCTTTCCAGCTTGGACCACACATTGCCCTTTTCTCAGGGAAGGAAATGGAAACAAAAAAAAGCCAACAGGGCAGGAGTTTTGTTAGTGGAACTCTGGATTGGCTGGTCAGTTGCTACAATCAATATATGCTTTCTTGGACCATGTATGAGACTCAGAAGAATGGGCTTTTCTGGCCTAATTCTTCACTAGTAAGAATGCCAGCAGTTTCTTTGTATAAAGAGACCTGCCTTTGAAATCATACATTCTGAACATTTTAGTCAAGCTACAACAGGTTTGGAAAAACCTCTTTGGGGGAGGGGCTAAGTATAAAGTTTCCTCTTTTTTATCTGTTCCCTTTGCCCTTCAAACTGCAGATTTTTTTTTAAGTGGGGATTTGTCCTTACTTGATTAAAGATTGAGTGGAATTCTAGATGTGGTCATTTGTGTCATAATTTTTTGTTTTGTTTTGTTTTGTTTTTGTTTATTTTTTCCCCTCCCCTGAGTGTATGCTTAGCTATTGAGTATATATTTGGGACCATTAAAACTTTTTTTTAATGTAATATAACCTAATGTTGTGCTGGCACCTGTTTCACCCTGTGTAATTTTGTTCTACATCACAATTCTTAATTTGTTTAGGATTTTATGGAAAATGGTATAGTTTTTATTGATAAAAGCAAAGTAATCTTGCAACAATGTGCATACAAAAGCAATACTATTTTGTGACTAAATATTTTATATTAAAATTTACATCAGCAACTGTCTTGAACCGATTCAGGGAACTAGGGTGGAATTTAAAATTTTAAAGTTTTGTTAAACCTAGAAACATGAAATTAGTATTCCAAAGAGATCTGAAATTTCATATCTGGGGAAGATAATGGTACTTTAATCAAAATTGAGGATGAATGATTTAAGAATAACAACACATTTGACTTTTGAAAAATAAAAAAAAGGTGAAGATTAAGAGAAATTGTATTACTCGTATTTTTTTTTAACCTCTCCCTTTGGAATACCAGCTGGAGATATGTGATGGTTTTTAAATTATCCATTGTGCCATCAGACTTTATCTCTTATTCAAAATCATCATTAAAATTCAACATAATGTGTTCTTAATCTGTTTTCCTAGATGTGATAAACTTCTTTTGGGAGAATGAAGTTAAATGCTTATTAACCTCCACATGCCTCTCCCTCCCTCTTCCCTCTTTCCCCTCTCCCTTCCTCTTCCCTCCCTCCTCTCTCCCCCACCCCTAAACTCCTGCCTTTTTAAAGCAAAGATTTTGTAGCTTCAAGAATGTATCTGCAAATGTGAATAACAATTCATGTACAGGAAAGGAGGATCCATTTTAAGGATTACACACTTTTCTTGATGATCTAGCACCATGTGCTTTTTCTTGACATTCATTTTTGCTCACTTTTCAGTAACTTGTTATTGTCCATTGCCAATTAAGAGGATATATTAAAACAGAATGATTTGTTAAAGATCCAGAGATTGGTGGAATGCTACAGTCATAAAACCTTCATATTTGGTCGATTTATCTATGATAAGAGCTTTGCATATGTTTTCATTGTAAAGGGTAGTCAGTTAAGTATATTTTATGTAGTATATTGCTACTTTTAAGTCCCCAATTTGCATTAAGTTCAAATGAAGACAAATGATTAAAATCTACAAATTAAGAAGGAAAGATAAAGTGTGTTGGGGGAATTCAGGGGACTTCAAGTAATTAACTTTAAATGATTAACTTCTTACTCAAATTCCCTTATGCTTTCAAATAGAAGGTTTCTGGTTTCCAGAAAGTTGACTAACAGGAAAAAAAGCAAGGATGCTAGTTATCTTTTTAGTACTTTAAAAATAATTTAAAACTGGCCCCTTTGTACCACTCCCATCTGTAACCTGGTTCATTATCCTGAGGTTACATGGAAATGTTGGGGGGCATCTGGTGCTTAATTTTTCAAGATGAAGAAGGGTCAATTTGGCCTCATGCATTTGGTGCAACAATGTACATGCAAAGTAAAATACTGGTCCTGCTCATCTTTAAAGCTTCCTTTTCATTCAAGGGTCATTTAGTTACTGATGTTAATGATCACTGAAGCAAAGACTGGACACATACAGCTGCTCCTGCAGGAGGAAAAGAAAGTTGGCGATTGCAGTCTATCATCTTGAAAGATAATTTAAATTTGAAATAAAATTTTGGAAATTCAGAAATTGAAACTGCCAGACAATTATTGACTGAGCTATCACATTGTCAGTTAATAAATCATTATGCCCCAAATGTTTTGGTAATTCTAAGTTTAAAGCACAGAACTCCAAACTCTAAGCAACCCAGCACTTCAAAATAGTCATTTACTCACTTGCCCAGAGCAATTAAATTTGTGACAATTAAATGGCAGAGATGCATAGGTATCATTTCTGTATTACCTTCTTGGCACTCTAGGTTTTTAATGATACTATAATTTCTTATATAATGATACTGATAGTTTTTAAAAAATTTTTTATTGTTGCTTTTTTTTTTCCACTATTTTCCCATAATACCTCCCCGGTTGGATTCCTTCAAACATATTCACACAAAAGCCATATCTGAATATTCTCCATTCCACACCAAGATTCTCTTTCTGAAAGGAAAAAGGGTTTCATGATAATTCTTCCTAATAGAGAATATATATTACATTCATCAGACCAAGACTGCTTCTTGGCATTATTTGTTATTGAATATATGTATATTGTTCTCTTGGTTTTCTTTATTCTATATCTCTTCAAGTCTTCCCAAGTCAATTTTGAATTCCTCGTCTGCCTTAGAACATGGGTATTTCATTAATGTGACTACAATTTGTTCAGCCATTCTCCAGTTGCCTTATTTTGTTTCCATTTTTTTTTTTTAAGTTCTCAAACGCTAACCCAGAATTATAAGATTTTCCATTTTGTCAATGAATGGGCTGTTTTTCCAAATTTAAAATTTACATACACTTCTCAAGGATGAACTAGGTGAAAATTCAGGCAAACCTTTTTATTAAAATACCATTCCACCCAAAATACCTCTGTGCAGGTAGGTAACTAAATTCAGAACAGAAATTTCAAAGATCCAAATAGTTACCTCTTTATTCTGAGAAATAACTACTCTAGCAAAATTCTTGTATAGCCAAATCAGCTATTTAAATTCTTATATTCCTTGCAATGAGATTTAGCCATCCCCTCTAAAATGTTTTTTCTTTTCCTCTTACATGGAACCTATTAAAGTTATTCAGCTTTCAATGGTTCTTGCAGTTTTGGAAAGTTTGAGGAACTGGGAAAACATTTCTTTTTTCTACTATAGTTATCCAGATGCTTGTGGAGAGAGATTAAAGGAAATGTCTGACATCCTATCTTGTCAGCAAATACTGTTGGGTGTCTTTGTAGTACAAGAAATTTGGCTGTTCTGAAATGTTTAAAGCTGTAGTGTTAATGTTGTGCCATATGCCTTAGAACCCTAGTTTAAAGGTGAATTTTTAATGAATCAATTTAAAACTGGTAACTGTCAATAGGACACAAGTTGGATAAATTGGGGACATTTCTTTCACTGTACTTATTTTAAAATAAAATGTTATGTTCTTCCAGTTCTATAAATCTTTTAAAGGACCACTACTTGAACCAGTGTGAGAATAGAATCAGATTAGTTCTTTACAAATCCTCCAGTCCAACTCAGATTTTACAAGGCAAGGCAGCAAACTTTTTAGCATGTCAGTTAAAAGAAATCGCTAGTGAAAGAATCCATCCAGGTGGGGAAAAATCAGATAAATTCATACTAAGCAAATAAAAATGCTAATTTCATTGATTTTTATTATCTGTGTTGCTTGGAGTAATGGAGTGAAACAAACTGGGAAAATTGACATTTTGAATCAATCACTGATGATTCACGACAAAGTGACTGTTGGGTGTAAGTTTATATATAACAGTGTGCCCATTGTATATTTAAGGTAATATGGAAACAATGGCTTATGGTTCAGTAAACTACTTTTTATTTCTTTACTGCTTCACTTTAGTTACTTAAATTCAGAATAGTTGATCTGGAATAAACCTCAGGAAATCCTTTTGTGGTCACTGAGATTTCTTATTTTTTATCCAAATATTTAGCTATTATATAGCCCAAACCTAAAAAAATTCATTTTTGATCAAGATGATTTTTGACAATTCCCTAAGAAATTATATTGGGTTCATTTAACACAGGAATTTTGTTGCTGAGATTTGTTCCTTAAAAGTTGTTCATAAATGTAATATGTAGGGAGAAAATAATTTTAAGTGCAACAGAGTTCACTTTTTAAAGAAAGTTCTTTTATAATGTTAAGAGAAAGTGTCATTCCCTAATTTATTCTTTGGGAAATTAGATTTTCATATATAGGATTTTAGATTATAAGATTTTAGATTTAGAGCTGGAAAAGACTTTGGAAGTCTACTTCAACTCCATATCACAGTTGAGTAATCAAAGGCCAAGTTCCAAGTTCACAGTTTCTCTGACTCCAAATGTAGTATTCTCTAGGGTTTGCTTGAATTTATGAACCTGTCTTATTTCTGAACCCTTATATCTAAGAGTGAAATACCTTAGACATTTGCAGCATATTGTATTGTCTTCCCTTGATTGTATAGCTATTATTATATCAGGAAATACTATGACCCTACTACCTGTCAGTTTAACTTTTGGATTAGCTTTTGTGATGCTTCTGGCTGAAACTATTTAAAATGGATAATGCAGATTTACTTTCGATGTTAAAGCAAAGTTTGGAAATTCTTCAATTGAGATAGTCATTTTAGTACTATTACTGATAACATGGCTATGACCAAGAACATTTGACTCTTGTAGCTTTGGCCTATTTTTAAGGTTCCCCTTTAAAAAATATATTTCAGATTAAATGTCACTTGAGAATGTGTAAAAAACTGATACATACATTTTAATGTGTTCTAATTCATCATTAGCCCTACTGGGCTAGTTTAAAGTCTTATAAAGAAAAGAATTGCATCTTTACAGATTTGAAAATAAGGATGGAGAAACTGAGAGAAACCCCCTGGGGTAACAAGAATTGTACTAGATTAGAAATCAAGACACTACATTGTATATATAGGCCCAGCTCTGTCCCTAATTTAGTTTGGTGACTTTCAGCATGTCACTTCTCCAGGGCCTCATTCTCATCTGTAGATTGGCCTAAATGACCACTATGATTCTAGATGCACCAGTGATTTCTCTGGCTGACTTAAGCTATCAGAAGTACTCAGTTAAATTGTACTAAAAAGAGCAATATATTTAAGAACTTTCATGTGAACATGGTAGTAATCCATAACAAAATAACAAAAAAATAAGAGTTTTTAAGTTTGCTCTATCACAATTATGACTATAAACATAGGTTAACCTCTCAGGGTTTGTTTCCTCATTTGTAAGAGGGGGTTGGACTTGATGGTTTTAACAGTATTGGGATCCCCCAGCCTCCTCCAATCATCCTCCTGAGTCACCATCTTAATAATTTTCTTGTTGCTGGAGGGGAAAGGTTCCAGATGTAGTCATGTATTTTCAAATACTTGAGAGGAGTGGGACCAGGGTAGGTCAGAACTCCAGAGTGTTCTCTGGCTACCTATTTTGATATGGGGGAAGGAGGGAGACTAACCCACTGCATATAACAGTTACGGAAAAGTTGCCTAGCTGGTGCTTTCCCGTGGGCCGGCTGCTCGGAGCGACGGCCTTATGTGTGACCGAGCTTGGTGGAGAGAAGAAACCAAAGCCAATGCTTTCCCTCCACACATCATGGAATAACCCCACGGAGCCACAAAACCCCTTTCCAAACACGATCAGCCCCCATCTGTAATCAGCTCCTAAAATTCCACGAAGTTCTCCTGGATTGCCCATGAAGTGCTTCCCTTCACTATGAAACATAAAGCTCCTCCATTCGAGTTCTTGATTTTTACTCTACTTTGGGACCAGCCTTTGTGTTCCACCTCGAAAATCATATCCTGATCCAAATGTATATAGCTTAGCCTCCATGCATGTATTGGTTTGCTGTTTCTGTGCTGCTGTCTGTATGTTCTGTACACACACCTGCATATATACATGTCTTAACGTGTAAGCTCCCAGAGAGCAGGGTCTATGTACTTCTTTGTATAATTCTAATACACTTCTGTGCAATGGGGTGTATTTAATAAATGCCTTCTGTGGACGATGACAATGATGATGGTGCTGGTGGTGCTGGTGATGACGGCGATGACGTGCGTTCCATGCCACGCATGGTAGAGCAGGACTACAGTTTTATTTGACTTCTCTTTTTTCAAACCAACTAGAAATGTTGGGCCCCCCAAAAGAAAAGCTCTAGTTGTGCGCTTTAAATACACTGTGACTTTCCATGGGTTTTCATGCTGGTCCCTTCAAAGAGTGAGGTTCCTGGCTGTAGGACTTCTCGGGAATAGCTACTTTATTCAGAAAATCTGCTTCGGTACCCACGAGAGGAAGAAAATAGGTTTTAATGTTAGCATTTCCCAATTCAGGCTGTGTCATTACCTCATTAGAACCATTTCCTCCTTCACAGCTTAATTGAAGATCATTGTGAGCTGGTGACTAACTTTCTGGCCATGAAGTTCTGCCATTAGCCAGGCTAGTCTTTCCCTCCAACGGTCAGTGGTCAACACCACCCAACAGAGTGACGGCACCTCATTCACAACATGACCAAGAGAACCCTCTTCAGGAGAATAGTTCCTAGAAGTCCAGTTTCAGCAGAAAGGTGTCCATACTAAATAGGGCCCTCTCCTATACTCAGTGCCTTTCCTGTGTGGTAGGACCTGTTTAAGCTGGGAAACCCAGGGTCACCTTTATGCAGGAGACCTCAAATGAATACTTTAATTCAGATAATATTTCACCTAATTTGAATATCTGAATGTACTAGAAATGCTGGATGTGTAGCCAGAAGACCTAGGTTCAAATCTTCCTTTTTGATTCTAAGCAAGTCAATTCACGTCCCTGAGTCTAAATTTCCTCATCTCTAAAATCATCTATAAAAGTTAGACTAGATTATCTCTGAGGCCCTTTCCAATGGAAACCTATGATTTTTTTTTTAATCTGTGATCTCATTGGTACAGATATTCCCTCGACTGGTATAGGTGACTACCTGTCCAGAGTTTATGGTGTATAATTTTTGTCTTTTCATAGATCCTTCAGAGGTTAACTACAACATAGGCTCTCTTCGTATTACTTTTGACGTTTTAAAAATCAAAATTATGGCCCTCGAGCCATCCACCTTTGCTACTCATGTACTTGATGACTTTTCTACCACCATTAAGTCACCTGCCAGTCATCACTGATGATCTGTTTGGTCTACTTTCAATTGCTCTTTAGGTCACCTGCAATTGATATTCTTTTAAGATCTTGATATTCCAGGGAATGCAGCTATATAAATATCACTTATCAGGAGAACACAGGGGTTGAAAAGAAGTTTATTTGACAGGAAGCCATTTAGGATCATTAGAAATACGTAGTTTTCCAAACTCAATCCATCCTACTTGAGTTCTATACTCAGTTCATTATCCATCTGAAATACCTTCCCCTGTCTATCTATATGCCAATGCATCAATTCAGGGGACTCCCCATCCAAATGTGTGTGTGTAGCCATCTGTTCAATATATATGTTCATCTGCTTTGCTTTTCCTGTTCGGGTGGCTAAACTAATCTCTTGTGTGGCCACGGATCTCACAGAGGAAGCCATGGAACATTCCTGGGCTCAGTACAGTCAGAACCAACATCATGCACAAATAGGAGCTTCTGGAGGATCTCACCTTTTACTAAGAAACCCTCCTTCTACCCAGAGTTTACTCAAGACATCTTCCACGACCCTGGCAAGCCCCACTAGTGAGGATTATACCTCTCTCTTTCGTGCATCAGTGTCTGTTCTAACCATGTTCCCTTTGATATCCACTAGAAGGAAAAAATGGACACATCAATAAAACTTAAACTCACACACAGGAACGGCTGGCTTAGAACATCCTTTTCATGCCCCTCCTCCTCCCGCCAAACCCCAATTCCATCTGAGTGTCTTTTAATTCCTGGTTTTTTTTGGGGGGGGAGAAGTTGGGGTACGTGTTCATCAGAATCCTTACTATCTCTACTAAATTTTGACTTTAACTTATTGGAGGGCAGGAATTCAGATTTTGAAGACTCCTTTCAACCTAACCCAAATATAAACCCATTATGAAGCCTCTTGATACCTTGGAAAGAGCACTGGTCTTGGATGAGAGGACCCGGGTTAAAACCCTGACTGTTACCTGTATAACTTAGAATAATTCACTTAACCCTCTCTGGGCTTATTTCAATTTCCTTTTTGGCAAAATGAGAGAGTTAGCCTGAATAATCCCTAAAAATCTCTTCCACTTTAAAATCTAGGATTCCTCTGCTCCTGATAAGCTGGTCTCCCGTCTACCACGACAGACCAAGGTCCACGATCCCAATTTTCCTTTGTTCACGTTCACCTGGAACGTTCTGCCGTCTTACTCTTTCCAAACAAACTTATTGGACCCAGCTCAAATCCCAGTAGTTTCTCCTACCACTCCATCCATCCACCGGCATTTATTAAGCACATACGATGTGCCAGGCACTGTGCTAAGCACCAAAGATACAAAGGGAAAAAAGGAAGAATTCCTGCCTCCAAGAAGCTCGTCATCATTATTACCATCATCATCACTGAAACAACTAGCATTTATGTAAGTCCTTCAAGGTTTGCAAAGTACTTTACAAATGTCATCTCATTGGATCCTCACAACAAGCTGAGAGGTGGGTGCTATTCTTAGATTAGGAAACAAGGAAAGAGAGATGAAGTGGCTTGTTCACTCACAGAGTATCTGAGGCCAAATTTGGACTCCACTTGGGGCTTCCCACTTCCAGGGGCAGCACTCTACACACTGCTTCACTTAACTGTACTCTAGGAAGGGGAAGGAGATAGGATGACAGTCTGATGGGAGGGTGGTATATAGGGAGGGATTTTTATTTTTAATTCTTTTTCATTTAATTTTTATTTTTATTTTGAATATTTTCCCCTAGTTTCATATTTCATGTTCTTTCCCTCTCCCCCAAATCCCCTAAACCCCCCCTTAGCCGATGCACAATTCCACTCAGTTTTACATATATCATTGATCAAGACCTAATTCTATATTATTGATAGTTGGACAAAATTATCGTTTAGCATCTACAACCCCAATAATATCCCCATCAGCCCATGTGTTCAAGCAGTTGTTTTTCTTCTGTGTTTCTCCTAAGGGTTTGGTTAGTTACTTTTTTTTTTTTTTAACCCTTACCTTTTGTCTTGGAATCAATACTGGGTATTGGTTCCAAGGCAGAAGAGTGGTAAAGGTAGGCAATGGGGGTTAAGTGACTTGCCCAGGGTCACACGACTGGAAAGTGTCTGAGGCCACATTTGAACCTAGGACCTTCCATTTCTAGTCTAGTCCTGGCTCTCAATCCACTGAGCTACCCAGCTGCCCCTAGGGAGGGATTTTTAAAGATGGGGGAAGATTGGGGCATTTTTATGGGTAATAGAGATGAAGCCTGTAATTAGGGAAACACTAAAGATTAGAGAGAAGGAAAGGATGCTTGTGAGAGCAGTCTTCTGGAGAAAGAAAGGATGGTTTGTGATTCAGTTGTAGTTCATGTAATAGCTAAGTGGTTTGCGGATAGAACCCTTGATCCAAGAAGACCTGAGTTCAAGTAGGACCTCCGACACTTACTAATTATATGACTCTGGGCAAGTCACTTAACCCTGTTTGCTGGAGAAGAAAATGGCAAGCCACTCCAATATCTTTCCCAAGAAAACCCCTTCTGGGTTCATGAAGGGTTGGGCATGGCTAAAATGACTGAACAACTACAACAAACATGACTAGGAAAGGGCCATCAAATAATCAGAGACTGGAAGAAGGGAAGAGAATAGGAGAGGGGTTTGATGTCAAGGGGATTTGAGTTATAGAAAAAGGAAAAAATGGAAACTCAAAGAGAAAGACCTTATTTTCTAAGTAAAGTATGAGGCCATGTCCTCAACATAAAGAGATTTGAATAGCTTAAGGAAAGAAGAAAAGGTTGGGAACATTTGTTGGGGAAAAAGAAATGAAGAAGCAATTATGGAAAAACAAAAGGAGTGCATTTGTACAATGATAGCCCAGTTAATGAGATTTAAAATTTGTAGCGGATCCAATCAATGTGGTTATGAGACAAATTCTGATCAACAGCTCATGAGTCAGGACAGAGGAGTAAGATGGTGGAGGTAATCCAGAGATGGGACTTGGCAAGATGTGACTCACAATGTTTAAATATGAAAAACCAGGGGGCAATTGGGTGGCTCAGTGGATTGAGAGTCAGGCCTGGAGATGGGAGGTCCTAGGTTCAAATCTGGCCTCAGAAACTTCATAACTGAGTGACCCTGGGCAAGTCACTTGCCACTCTTCTGCCTTGGAACCAATGCATAGTATTGATTCTAAGGTGGAAAGTGAGGGTTTTAAAAAACAAAATAAATATGAAAAACGAATAGGTGAAGGGGAATGCAGGATTTAAAGTAAAAGAGAATGAAATAATAACTAGTATTTTATTTGTATATGTTAAATAAATATTGTATATGTATACATACACACATACACACATGAACCACGTCTTAACTGTTTCTATTTATCAGTTCTTTCTCTGGAGTTGGACATACACAAGTTATTCTTCAAACAATATTTCTGTTGTATGAAATGTTCTCTTAGATCTGTTTGTTTCACTCTTCATAATTTCATGCAGGTCTTTCCATGATTTAAAAAAAAATTAATCTGCTCATCATTCTTCACTGAGCGTAGTAGTATTCCACCACAATCATATCCCACAACTTAGTTAGCTACTCCTCAATTGATGGGCATCTCCTCAATTTCCAGTTCTTTGCCACCACAAAGAGAGTTGCTATAAATATTTTAGGATATATAGGTTATTTTCCTTTTTCCCAGTCACCTCAGAAAGTAAACGTAATAGTGCTATTGATGGGTCAAAGGGTATATACAGTTTTATGTGGTATTTGGGCATAATTCCAGATTTCTCTCCAAATCGATGATGCATGATCAGTTCATAGTTCTACTAATAGTGTGTCTTGATTTTTCCACATCCCCTTCAGCATTTGTCATTTTACCTTTCTATCATTTTAGCCAATCTGATAGGTGTGAGATGATATCTCAGAATTGTTTTGATTAGACATAAATGGAAATTTTATAAGTAAATTAGAAGAACAATGAACATATTACCTATCAGATTTATGGATAGAAGAACTTATGAATAAACAAGAGAGAGAAAACATTGTGAGATGTAAAATGGATAATTTTGATTATATTAAACCAAAAAGGTTTTGTACAGGGGCAGCTGGGTGGCTCAGTGGATTGAGAGCCAGGCCTAGAGACGGGAGGTCCTAGGTTCAAATCCGGCCTCAGACACTTCCCAGCTGTGTGACCCTGGGCAAGTTACTTGACCCCCATTGCCTACCCTTACCAATCTTCCACCTATAAGTCAATACACAGAGGTTAAGGGTTTAAAACAAAAAAAAACAAACAAAACAAACAAACAAAAAAAAAAAGGTTTTGTACAAATAAAACTAATGTTAGCCAAGATTAGAAAAAAAACAGAAAATTGAGGTGAAAATTTTATTGACAGTTTCCCAGAGATCTCATATCTAAAATATAGAGAGAACTTTGTAAAATGTATAAGAATGTAAGCCATTCCCCAGTTGATAAATGGTCAAAAGATATGAACAGCAAATTTTTGGATGAAGAAATCAAAGCTATATATAGCTTTTTAACAGTTCTAAAGAACTTTAAAGTTTGCAGTGTGTTTTATAAATAGTATCTCATTTGATCTTCACAACAATCTTGGGAAGTAAGCACGAAAATGATCCCCATTTTACAGATACGGAAACTTCCTTGGATCACAGGCAGTGTTTGAGACAGATTTAAACTTAGGTCATTCTGACTTCCATGTCCAGTTAACTATCAGTATGCCACCTATATGCTTGGTGTAGAGTTGAATTTGCTAATTAGATGACTGAGATTAGAAAGGGAAGCAAGAGAAGTTAAAACGGGGTGGCAATTGCCTGGAAACTACTAAGGGAGTAGAGCACCTAAGTGGCTCAGTGAATAGAGTGCCAAGCCTGGAGACAGGAGATTCTGGGTTCCAATCTGGCTTCAGACACTTCCTAGCTGGCAGTAAGGGCCATTTCCAGGCCCTCTGTCTCATTTTACTCCCTTAATGACATCAAATGATATTAGAGTTCAAAAGAGACCATTGTACCATCTATCAGGATATAAATAATTCTCTTTTTTCTGGTTTTCTCTTCAGGAATACTTTTAAGTCCTCTACTACATTGATGATCCATGTTTTGCCTTGAAAAATGATACTCAGTTTTACCAAGTTATTTTTGGTTGTAGGCCTGCATCTTATACTTTTGGAATATCACATTCCACACTTTCTAGTCTTTAATGTCTTTTATGATCTTGACTACAGTTACTCATTACTTGAACTTCTTCTTCATGGCTCCTTATAATATTTTTTTCTTTGATTTGTAAGCTCTGGTGTTCCTGGGAGTTTTCATCTGGAGGTTTCTTTCAGTAGGTGATTGAGGGATTCTTTGCATTTTCATATTGTCCTCTGGTTCTAATATGCCTGGTCAGTTTTCTTGAAATTGGAAATTTATGCTCTTTTCCTTTTGTCATAGTTTTTCAATGATTATTAAATTCTCTCTCTTTGATCTATTTTCCAGGTCAGTTGTTTTTTATATGATAATTTACATTTTCTTCTATTTCTTCAGTCTTTTAACTTTTCTTATTGTCTCATGGGGTCATTAACTTCCATTTGGTTTATTTTAACTTTTAGGGAATCTCTCATATGGATAATATTTTATGATTTTGTTTTCAACTATTTCCTGAAATCTCTCCACCATAACTCTCATTTCTTTTATAATTCTTCCTTCTGGTGGTCTTGCTTCATTTACAATATAAATTTTATAGGTATCATATTATTTGCCTGTGCAATGGATAGGGGAAAACTGAAGGGGGAGAATTTGGGACTCAAATTTTTTTTTAAATGTAAGTTAAACAAAGAAAAATCCAATTTTGTCACTTTGAACAATCAAAATATTAGATGTAGGCAGTTTCGAAAGTAGTGTACATCCATCAAACAAGATTTTCAACTGCATTATGCATTTCTAAGTATTGTCTTATAGAAGGCATTATCCATCAGAGATGAGATATTTTAAGGGTATCTGTTTCTTATCAAAAAATAGTAACTACTTGTTTAGAAAATTTTCAGGAAAAAAACCACATAATTTAACAAAATTCTTGCATAATTTCTTCTAGGAATTTTAATTGCTCTTTTGGCCAAGCTGACTTTCTCTCTTTGCAGGTGTTTTGGAGTTATTTTCTTTATCTGCCTTTGTGTCTTTTAGAGGCTCTGTCATCAGAATAGCTCTTTGTCTTTTTATTGTTATTGTTGTTACTCACTCTTCTGGGCTTACTTGGCCCAGATGGAGACTCTGAATTAGGGCTAGGCTCTATACACTTCTGGCAGGACTCTCATGATCTTGTATGACTATGACCTGTCTTATTTTTTGTCCTGTGTCCCTGTTCTTTGCCTGAGGTCTGGCTCTAAGATCCCATCTGCTAGTAAAGAGATAATACCTGTGCCCAGGAGCTGAATCTCAGATACCGATACCCTCTCTGGGGAGTGATGGAGCAGAGCTGTTCTTCATTATAGGCCAAGGTTAAAGCAACAGGTTAAATCCTTTAGCCCTAGAAATTGAAGTTGAGATCCCAATCCTGATTCTGTTCCTAGATTCAAGCTCCTTGATCTTGTCCTACCCATGTTCCATAGCTCCTGCCATGTTCACTTATTGAATTTGTGATCTTTGGCTGTTAAGATAACTGTATATGATTTCTTCTTAGATTTCTAATTACTACTTGGTCTGGCACTCATTGACATCTTTGTTCATGTCACTATTAGAGGCTGGGGTGCAATAGTGCTCCTTTGCTATCTTGCCCAGTCTCCATGATTTCTTTTATATGAAGTTCCTTGTGATTGCTATTTCCTTTTCCAGATATTCATTAGCCTCTCTTTTAACATATATTCCAGAATTTTTCCAGGATTGAAATCAAGCTCATGGGCCCATTGTTTGCTGACTCCACCCTCTTCTTTTTTCCTTTTTCAAAATTCATAATTCTTCTCCATTCCTGTACCAGTTCTCCCATTCTCCATGATTTTTCAGTGGTTGACAATTAACATCTATATTTTTTTAGAACAATAAGATACAGTCTGCCTGGGCCTAATGATCTAATGACTTGAATTTATCAAGGTAGGTAGGTGTATGTGTAATACAGGTAGTATATGTTTAATACAGGTAGGATTGGGTCAATGGTTGTGCAACAACTTTTTTTTGTTAACCCTTACCTTCTGTCTTAGAATCAATACTATATATTGGTTCCAAGGTAGAAGAGAGGTAAGGGCTAGTCAATGGGGGTTAAGTGACTTGCCCAGGGTCACCCAGCTAGGAAGTGTCTGAGGCTAGATTTGATCCTCTTGTCTCTGGGCCTGGCTCTCAATCCACTGAGCCATCTAGCTGTCCTTACAGTGACTTTTTAATCTTTTGATTGAAGATGACTGATAGTAAAGGGAGGAACCCTAACATTCTTGGAGGAGATGACCATTACTAAGAGAATGAGCCCAAAACATAACTTGGTTTGCCGGAAAACATCTTCCATTATGAGGACAGTAGAGAGTTGAGGGGTAACATAATGAAATAATTATACAGTAGTCTCAAAACCTTTTCTATATTCTGATGATATTTAAGACTCAACCTCTTAGCAAAATATAATAGTATCGAATATCAGTGCTTTTAAAAAAAAGTTTTTTGATGTCTTTTTTTTTTACATCACTATTATGTCCTTCCCTCTACCGTTCCCCAAGAGCCATCCTATGTAACAAATAGTATTTTTAAAGGCAAAAAAGAAAAAGGAAAAAATAAGTATAACTGATGAATACATCAAAAAATCTGAAAATATATGTAATATACAATACTTGCAGACCTCCCAACTATGCAAAGAGATATTATGGGAGTATCTTTCCATATCTCTTATTTTAAGCCATATTTGTTCTCTATAATTTTTTAACATCCATTTAAATTTTTTTGTTTTTTTTCTTTCCATTTGTTATACTAGCAATATGTATTATTTTCTTTGTTCTACTCACATTACATCATCTTATACTTCTTTTTTATGCTTCTATACTTCTTGGTCTTCATCACAATAGTCATTTCTTATAGCACAGTAATATTCCTTTATATCCATGTATCACACTTGTATCACCCAATCTATAGACAACTTCTTCATTCCTAATTCTTTGCATCAAAAAAGGGCAACTATAATTATTTTGGTGAATATGGCGCCACTGCCACTTTTTTGTATTTCCGTCTTTGTCAGTGCTGGAGTGCTTGTAAATGTTGAGTGTTTAGCATTTCTTTTGGCTTTAGAAAATAATCATCTGTCTCCTAGTTGATTCACGTTGTATACAGAGTACCTTTCTATTTCCCTCTTCACAAGTTCATTAGTTGGTGAATTGAGGGGGCGTCTACCCCAAGCATAATGGAGACTTCCTCTGGCTGAATGGGCAGATGAGAACAATTTGTTCCAACAGTCATGAAGATAGCTGAAGCAGGTGCTGCGGAGTGCTTAGAACTTCTCAGACACCAAAGTCATCCACTGCTTTCCAGGTCATCACTGATCTTCCTGACTTTTTTTTTTTAAACCTTTATTTATATTATGGTTTAGAATTGATACTAAATAAGATTTCTTTTCTTTTTTTTTAAATCTTACCTTATGTCTTAGAATCCATCCTGTGTGTTGGTTCCAAGGCAGAAGAGTGGGAAGAACTAGGCAATTGGGGGTTAAGTGACTTGTCCAGGGTCACCCAGTTAGGAAGTGTCTGAGGCCAGATTTGATCCCAGGACTTCCTGTTTCTAGGATGAGTTCTCTATCCACTGAGCCGCCTAGCTGCCTCCATCATGACTTTTGTCTTGCCACTGGACTTGGATGACTTTGTGCAACCCTGCCTTTCTTAAATCCAGTTCCTGCATAAAGTCCAGACATCACATCATGATATCATTAGTCATCTTTGAAAACACAGGATGAACAACAACAAACTTCCCCCTTAGCTGGCTCCCCTCTGTGCTTAGAATGCCCTCCTCCTTTCCTCTGTCTCTGGTCTTCTGTGGCTTCCTTCAAGTTTCTGTGAAAAGCATTTCCAGTGCCTTCCCTCTGAAATTGCCTTCGAAGTAGCCTGTGTTTGCACTTTGCTGTTTTCATGTTGTCTTCCCTATTAAAATGTGGATTCCGTGAGGGCAGGGTCTATTTTTACCTTTCCTTGCATCCCAGCCCTTAGTACAATGCTTCATCCCATAGTAAGGGTCTGAGAAAAGGAGTCTGATCACCTTTCTAGGTAGTCAGCCTCCCAGGGGACTACACGCAATCCAAACTGGCCTTAGGATCAGAGCAGACCTGAAGTTGAAAGGATTCCTGGTTCAATTCCTTCATTTTACAGAGGAGGAGAAACCGGGGCATGGATTAGTTAAGTGACTTGCTTAAGGAACACAGGTCATGTACAAGGCTGGAGTTAAATCCACATTCTCCAACTCTAGAACCAGCAGTTCAACAAAACTAACAGCATTCAACTTCCATAGCTCTCCACTGCTACAAAAAAGGGGAAGGAGTATATCTTCAAATCTCTCTCTCTCTCTCTCTCTCTCTCTCTCTCTCTCTCTCTCTCTCTCTCTCTCTCTTTTTCTCTCTCTCTCAAGTTCCAAGCTTGGCCATTCAAGCTTGATGGTGTTCAGGCATTCCTGACTCTTCTTGACCCCATGGACGATTCTGTTCATGGAGTTTTCTTGGCAAAATTACTGAAGTGCTTACTATTTCCTTCTCCAGTGAATTAAGGCAATTAGAAGTTAAATGACTGGCCCAGGATCACAAAGTAAGTAAGTGTCTGAGGCTGAATTTGAACTCAGGTTTTCCTGATTCCACAACCAGTGCTCTATCCATTGCCATCCTAGATGCCATCATTGAAGCTTTACCAATAGTATATTAGTTTCATCCCACAGCCCTACTACTTGACTTCTTTTTTCATAAATAATATGTGTTGAATATCCCAGACATTTTTAAATATGAAAGACAACAACATTGATGCATGACTCTTGGTGGAGTTTTCCCTTGGCCTATCACGTACAGTCTTTTTCCTTTTTTATAGAAATTTTCATTTCCTTATTTGTATATAATTCTAAAATCAACCTAGCCTTGAAATACATAAAGCATATTCATCTACCTGTGAAATTACAATTTGTCATCAATTAGAAATAACAATTATTTCTACTAATTGTTGTCAATTTATAATAAAGCTTAAAATATTAATAATATGGAAAAAGGTCTTGATTAATGACACATGTAAAACCCAGTGGAATTGCTTGTTGGCTATGGGAGGGGGGTGAGAGGAGGGGAGGGAAGGAACATGAATCATGTATCCACAGAAAAATATTCTAAATTAATTAAATAAAAATGTTCATATAAAAAATTTCTACTAAAGCTTAAAGAAGTGGAAACTATGGGTTTTAGAATTATATATGATATAAAAAAAAAGAATTACATATAATGTGCACCTACTTAAATGTAATTAATGGACAAAATTAAAAGCCACATTAGTTCCCATGTATTTGATACTTCTGTCCTCCCCAGATTTCTCTGAGAAACCATAATATCTTCCCCTACCAGTTAAGGGGCTGATCATATGTATGAAGCATTCTGCCAGTGTGATAAAAGAGAAAATGTTCTATTTGAATATTAATGGGAAGTTTATCTAGAAATCAGAAAAGGCAAAAGAAGATATTAGAAGAACAATTAAAACATAAGAGGCATTAATTTACATATACCCACAATTAATTTTTACACCCACAATTTAAAAACAAAACAAAATAAAGCCCCCCAAAATTTTAAAGTCTGAAGATAGAATTAGATTTTCACAATTGAGTTCCTAATAGAAATTGCTAACAGGTGTTGGCCCCTTCTCCACTCTGCAGCCTCTGTGTGTATTTCCACAAAAAAAAAAAATGGACAACTTTAATTTTATAATTTACAACTAGGATTACCCGCTGCACAGTCAGGCTTTTCCCATCCAGCAGCAAGACGCAGGAGCCAACAAATTCTTGGCCATGAAAGTGAGTGTAATGAGGCTGGGGGCCAAAATCTTTGAAGTTTTTAAAAGAAATTGCTGCAGAGGGTCTGTATTCTTTGCCCTTTCTCTCTCTGACTACCCAAAGGCAAACAAATGATTCATCCTTAGGCTTGTGTTCAGATCTCATTTGGCTCATGGTTCATATAGGGAAACGATTTCTTGAGTTCTGAAACTTCATTCTGTGACTTTAGATGTGGTGGTCTGGAAAGTTTTGGTAGCTCCTCTTGGGTTTGAAGTCCATGACCCTATTGTGGGGCAGAAGAGAGGCACTAGAGGTAGGCGAATTGGCTATGGAGATGGGAGCTGATGATAATGCAATCTCATTTTGATTCTTACTGTGTTACCTTTTCTACACAAATAAATCAATTCTGAATCCATCAAGTTTTTGATTTTCTGGAACAACATTCTGAGTTCATTTATGATGTTTTATTTTGGCAGGGTCTTTTCTGTGCCCTGATATGGAATACCCATTTCCTTGAAAGCCTGAAAATCTTATAGCAGAGGCCAAGAGCTTTGATTCCTCTTTTTCTGACAGCAAAAAAAATTCATTTTTTAAACTTATTTTTAAATTAAATAAAATCTATCTATTTATTTATTTATTTTGCATTTTACTAATTCTCATATAAATATTCTGAAGAATTAGGAGCTAGAATTCCTAAATTCTAACTCAAAAGTTGTTGGTTTTTTTTTTTTTAAAAACAAACAAAAATAATCACCACCATCTTTTGGAATGAAAAGGGAAAGTGGGAAGAGAAAGTTGGCGATCATTTTTTGGGGGCATGGGTTTATTCTAGTCGAATAGAAAATGAATTTCCAAAAAGCAAATGGTATTTTCAAAATTGATTTCCTTTACAAAATTAGTATACACTGAAGGTAATCTCCAGTCTGGCAGAATCTGAAAAAAAGAATTAGATAGTGAGAAAAAAAAAAAAGATAGTGAAGTTTTCCTAGGCAACTAACCCAGAATAATTCAAGGCCTCTTCTTCGTTAGAATTCACAGTAATTCAAAAGAGAGGTAGCATCTCCAACTTGCCTACTAGATATCTCAAACTGGATGTCTTGTAGATATTTTAAATTCAAGAACATTATTCTCCTTCCCGACCACCCCATCCTCTCATGAACTTCCCTGCTACATCTAGGGCCTCACCATCCTATTAGTCACTCTTCCTCACATCTTAGGCTTCTTCCTTGATTCCTCACTCTCTCATTCTCCCATATACAATTCATCACAAAGTTCTGTTGATTCTACTTTTGTAATATCTCTCGTATATGCTCCCTTCTCTTCTCTGACACTGCCACCATTTTATGGCTTTACTCTTGAACTATTGCAAGAGGCTTCCAGATGGTCTCCTTGACTCAAGTCTTTCCCCCTTCCAATCCATCCCCAATTCAGATGTCAACTTGATCTTCCTAAAGTTCAGGTCTTAATATGTTACCTTACTTACTGAATCAGTTCCAATGGATTCTTGTTACCTCCAAGGTCAAATATAAAATCCTGGGGAACCCTTAAAGTCCTTCATAAACTAGCTTCTTCCTATCTTTCCAGTTTTCTTATACTTTACCCCTTTTCACAGACTTTGCATCTCAGTTTATATGGGCCTTCTTCCTGTTCTTTTAACATAATTCTCCATCTCCCAATTATAAGTATTTTCACCGATTCTTTCTCATGACTGAAATGCTTTCCTTTTCTCATCTCCATCTCTTACTTTTCTGGCTTTCTTTCAAGTCTCAGCTAAAATCCTACCTTTTACAAGAAACCCTTCCCAGGCCTTCTTAATCTTAGTGCCTTTCTTCTGAGATTATTCCCAATTTATCCTATTTATATGTTGTTAAATTTTGTTTTTGTTTTTTTTTTAATCAACCAAGATCTTCTTGATCACTCTCCCACTCCAACTCCCCACTCCCACTGAAAACACAAGGGAAAAAACCCATCACAAACATGTAGGGTCAATCCAAACATATTGGCTCTATCCACAAAAATATTTTTCTCACTGTGCATCTGAGTCCTTCATCTCTCTATCAGTAGGTGGCTAGCATATTTTCACATACCTCCTCTGGAATCTTGGTTAGTCATTACTCTATAAGAGTTCAGCACAATAGTATCAGGTCACATTATATACCATATCCATTCCCCAATTTAGGAGGACACCCTCAGATTCCCATTCTCTGCCACTTCAAAAAGAGCTACAAATATTTTTTACATCCTTAGAATTTGATTTGCTTGGGGGAGAGGGAAAGAACATGAAATATGTAACTAGGGGAAAATATTCAAAATAAAAATTTAAAATAAAATATTATACAATAAAATTTTTTTTTATTTGCTTAGAACTAATCCCTCTCTTAATTTACCCATCCTCTAATTCCTCCCCCTTTCTTCTCCCAAATTCCTCTTATTTCCCTGTTGAGTGAAATGTATTTCTATATCCACTGTGTATGTATTCCTCTTTCTTTTGACCAGCTCAATTGAGATTGAGGTTCAAGTGTTAGCTACTTCCCTGCACTCTCTCTTCCTTGTTTGTATGGATATCTACTGGAACACCCTAATTAAATGAGATAATTTCCCAACTTTCCTTTCCCTTATTTGCATCCTCCACTCCCTGCTTATTCCTTTTGCCCTCTTTCCATCCTTTACTTAAGATCATAAAGATATAGCAGAAATACTCCCAGGCCTTGCCTAATTGGATTCTCTCTATAAACCTTGACAATGAAAGTGTTCAGAAGGCATATGTATCGTCTCCTTATATTTGAAAATTTGACCTTATTTAGTCCTTTGCCATTGTTCATGCACGTTTACCTTTTTGCATCTCTTCTGTGTAATTAGAAAAAAATCTTGAGTGGGGGCAGCTGGGTAGCTCAGTGTATTGAGAGTCAGGCCTGGAGATGGGAGGTCCTAGGTTTAAATCTGGCCTCAGACACTTCCCAGCTGTGTGACCCTGGGCAAGTCACTTGACCCCCCCATTGCCCACCCTTACCACTCTTCCACCTAGGAGCCAATACACAGAACGTAAGGGTTTAAAAAACCAAAAACAAACAAAAAACTAAAAAAAAAAAATCTTGAACCCTTGGACTCCATCTCCCAGAATTCTTTCCTCATCCCCAAATTCCTTTTTCCTTTTCATTTACATGTGTCTTTACATTATTGTTTATGTACTTCTGTAACTCCTCCCTCACTCTCTCTTCCATGTGTGAGGCTTGGGTGAGCTCCCTCTTGACTCTAGCTTTTTAGTTTCCCTTTTGCTTCAAGTTAAAGTTAATACATCTTATTAAATATAATACTTGGAGTATTTTGGATATTAATTTTAATTCTCACACTTCACTCCTGTGTTTAAACTTCAAAATTTCCACGCACTCTGGTTTTTTCATCAGGAAAGCTTAGAAGTCCTCTATTTCATTAAAGATCCATTTTGTCCCCTGCAGCATTGTTTTGCTGGATAAGTTATTCTTGGCTGTAAGCTCATAACCTTTGCTCTCTAGAATAGTATATTCCAAATTCTTTAATCCTATATGATGGTGGCTGCTAAATCATGTATGATCTTGATTGTAGCTTCATGGGGTTTGGAATCTTTCTTTCTAGCTGCTTGCAGTATTTTTTTCTTTGACTTGGAAGCTGTGAATTTAGACTATGGGAGTTTTAATTTTGAAGTTTTTTTCTGGAGAAGTGATGGAGTCTTTCTATTTCAACTTTGTCATCTGGTTTAAGAGACCTGGGCATTTTTCTCTTAAAAATCCTTGAAATAGTATATTTTTCTGGTCATACTCTTATTTTTTTGTTAGTATATCAGATAATCTAATTATTCTTAATTTGCTATAAGAGGTATAGATGAAAGAATTGAAAGGGTGGGCAGAGGGGTGGGTGATGTGAAAAAAAACACCATCAGGCAGGGTGGAGAGACAATAAGCTGGGACAAGAGGATTTGGGGAGCAGGTAAGTCATAATTGGAAAACAGCATGGCGTCTCAGTGAATGATGTCTCTCCTGTTGTAGAAGTAAATCATTTTAACCCCAGTTCTCCTAGTGAAGCTAAATGGTTATGAATCTTAAATATATATGTATGTATATATAAACATATATATGCATGTGTGTATACATATACATATATGTATTTATTGCTAGTGAACCAGAAGCATGAAAAATACCTGCAAGGTGGAAGCTGAGTGCACACCATATTACTAATCAAGGGGAATGGTATAAATGACTACCTGGTAGTTATGCAGCTAGACAAAGAGAGAACTTAGTTAGAGAAAACACATCGCACAAGTGTTCCATTAATATCCATCACATAATAAAAGATGCAGAAGAAAGGCTCTAGCATGTCAGATAAATTCTCTATGGAAAACTTGTGAAAACACATGAACAGAATTTCTCTAGGTGAGATGGGACGTGTGCTAATTTCCTTAAAAGTTTAATTAATTAAAGATATTGCTCCATGGTTACATGATTCATGTTATTTCCCTCCCCACCTCCCACAGCCAACTCACAATTCCACTGCATTGCTGATCAAGACCAATTTCCATATTATTGATATTTGCACAAGAGTGATCGTTTAGAGTCTAGGGATGTGTGATAATTTTGACAAAATCATAAGATAACTGAGCTAGATTCAGAAGGGACCTCAGAGATATAGAGTTCAACTCCTTTAAAAACCATTGTTATACTGACATATCGAAGTATGAAATTAGAGGTAAGTTTTTAAAAAAATTTAACTTTTTTACATGTTAAAATTAATAATCATTTTCTTACATTTTACAATCTATGTTCTTTCTCTCTCCCACCTCCTCCCTAAGACAGCAGGTAATATGATATAGATTGTACATGTGTTATCATACAATACCTATTTCCATGTTCATCATGTTGTAAAAGAAGGTAACATATTGCTTATATGAGAAAAATTCGTGGGAGAGGTAGGTTCCTAAGGAAAATACCCTGTCACAGACGAAGGTAAAGCTAGTTAGAAAAATATTATTTAGTAATAACTAGCTAGCAGGGGGCAGCTGGGTGGCTCAGTGGATTGAGAGCTAGAGAATCCTAGGTTCTAATTTGACCTCAGACACTTCCTAGCTGTGTGACCCTGGGCAAGTCACTTAATCCCCATTGCTTAGCCTTTAACACTCTTCTGCCTTGGAACCAATAAACTGTATTGATTCTAAGACATAAGGTAAAAGTTTTTTTTTCTAGCTGTGTGACCCTGGGCATGTCACTTGACCCCCATTGCCTAGCCCTTACTGCTCTTCTGCCTTGGAGCCAATACACAGTATTGACTCCAAAAAGGAAGGGAAGGGTTTGAAAAACAAAACAAAACAAAACTAGAAAGCACCACAGACCCTAGGATTTGGGAGCAACCTTGGGCAGATCATTTACCTACTCTGGATCTGTTCCCTCATGTATAAAATCGAGGGGACTGGATTCAGTGTTCTGTAGTGTCCCTTTCCGCCTAGAGATCTAAGAATCCGTGAAATTCCAGCCTTATGCTTGATCCTCGAGCAAGCCCTTTAACCTACCCATCTCCAAAACGTCGTCCTGCCTCCTTCACAAGCTCCCCCCCCCCCCCCCCCCCCATCTGGGCTGACCAAGTCTATTACACCTTCAACACCTTGCGGGTGCAGAACTAGGCTGCAATACCACACTTCACCAGGAGGTGCCGTAGTCCTAACGCTTTGACAGGTCCGCCCACAGCTGCTCCGGCAGAACAAATGACTACTGTATCTTGTTTGCCCACTTATGGATTGTAAATTCTGCAAACTGAATTTCTTTAGGATTAGGAATACCCGCGTCTTCCCAAGGGGGTTAACGAGGTCTGCTGCCGGGCTGCGGCGGGGCGGAGGAAGCCTGCCAGTCCGCGGTCTCACCCATCCCCAACAATTTTCTCTTTGGGAAATGGATTGTTTACGCAGGACGAAACAAAGGTCTGACCTTGCCTCGGGGCATTTGGATACTTTTGTTCTGAGGGGGAGCTTCTTGCTTAAAAGTTTGGGTTTCTTACTCAATAAAATTTGACCCCCGTTCTTTGCAAACTTGGGTAGCAAACACATCACGGTTATTTATGAACAATGGCTGGACTGAGACTGCCATTTAGCACCAGGCACTGGCTTGGAGTCATAGTCACAGAATATTAGAGAGGAAAGAATGCAGTGGCCATTTAATTCAAATTCCATTTTATAGGGAAGGAAACTGAATCTGAGAAAGGAAGAGGCTAGCTTGCTTGCCTTATACTCCTTCCAACAAGAAGTAACAAAACTAGGAATTAAAGCAAGGTCCTTAATTTGAATATGAAGTTCTGCATCATACCACATCACAGTTAATTAATAATGGCACCAAGACTAGGAAGGAAACAAGCATTTATTAAGCACCTACTATATGCCAGGGACTGTGCTAAGTGCAATATCTTTTTTGATCTTACATTTTTTTTTATATCCTTACCTTCTGTGTTAGAATTCATAATAAGTATCAATTCTAAGGCAGAAGAGTGAGAAGGACTAGACATTCTGGGTTAAGTGACTTGCCCAAGATCACACAGTGTCTGAGGTGACATTTGAACCCAGGATCTTCCAACCCCAGGAGCCACTCTATCCACTGAGCCATCCAGCTGCCCCTATCTTATTTGTTCTCTATAATAAGCCTGGCAGGTAAGTGGCTATCATCCTCATTTTACAGTAAAGGGCAGCAGAAGTTAAATGTCTTGCCCAGGGTCCCACATATAGTGAGGTTGGCTTTGAACTCTTCTTGACTTCAGATCCATGGGTCTGTCCACTGAGCCACATTGGCCTCCTGTCAGCAAATATTACCTCCAACTACCAATCTAAGGTATTTTCTACCACACCAAAGTAAAGTTTACTAGCTTGAAGATCCAAAAACCACACCTGGTGCTCGGTGGAGCTACAGAAAATTTGAATGGGTAAGGTTTTTACTTACTCCAACCTATTCAATCAACAAATATTTATCAATTACTATGTATTTTGATTTCAGGTGTTGTGTGCCTTCCCTGAAATATCACTTCATTGTACTATTGTTGTGTGACAAAAATTGTATATTTTGAAGAATATATTGCAAATGTAAACAGATGGGAATACAAGCTTCATCTTTCTTTAGCAATTTTTGGAAGGGAAAAATGCGAAGAAAAGATATGTATGTTGGCTTGTTTTCTCCCTCTAGATTGCTATTTCTGAGAAACATAATAGTGTCTTCTGCTTATGCTGTTCATAAGGATGAAAACTGCACATCAGAAAAATTGTCAAGAAAAACCTATATGGGCTTTGTGTGTATTTTTTAAACGCCAAAGTCTGTTTCAGTTCTGGGGTTTGATATCAGAATAACATAAAAAAAAGAGAGAGAGAGAAATAATAGTGTGCAGCCAAAAAAAAAAAAAAAAAAAAAAGGTTCCAGACTCTGAAGGAGGGATTCTAGGGGATGGGAGGGCTAGGACATGAACACCATCAATATGTATATATTGCACAGTGGTGAACAAGGAAGATAAATGGGATATGTGGATAAAATAATTTATGGACACTAGGGGAGGGAATTGGGTGATGATCTGCCTGAGCTATCTTGAACAAAGAAAAGGAATCTGAAAAGTACAGATTCAGTGGTCTACAGCTTATATATCAAGTGAGCCCAGATCTATCTGATCCCCTGGTGGGGCAGTAAGGAAGGGAAGAAGCATTTACTAAGCACCTACTAAGTGCCAGGCACTATGCTAAGCCTTTTACAAATATTATCTCATTTGATCTTCACAACAACCTTCTGAGGTAGGTGTTATCATTCACCTTCATTTTTCAGTTAAGGAAATTGAGGCAAACAGATTTTAAAAGTAATTTTGACCAAGGCCACCTAGGTAGTATCTTTTTTTTTTTTTTAAACCCAGATGGCCACTTTTGAACTCAGGATTCCTGACCCCAGGTCCAGTGGGTTCACTGATATCCTGCTGCCTTTATAATAGAAAAGGATTTGGATTTAATCATTGGACCAGGGTGCAATTCACCTATTCAAGTATTCATTAAGACCCTATTCTATGCCAGGCACTATTAGGAACAGAGGACACGAAGATAATTTTCACTTCTTGAGTTCCTGCCCTCATGGCGTTTCCATCCTTTTGGGGAGAAACAGTAAATGGATGTATAAAATAAATTCAAGGACTTCCTGTAGGAAGTTATCATTTGAGCAAAACCTTGAGAGGGGGATTTCAGTGTTCAGAGGTTTGGAGGAGAGAAGTTTGTCTGAGTCCTGTAGGGTTGAGTGTTTGTAGGTGTTGCATGTAGGTGGTCCAGTGGATAGAGCCACTGGGCCTGGAGTCAGGAAGACTATCTCTTCTGAGTTCAAATCTTGCTTCAGACACTTTTTAACTGAGTGAACATGGACAAGTCACTTAATCCAATTTGCCTCAGTTTCCTCATCTGCAAAATGAGCTGGAGAAGGAAATGACAAACCACTCCATTACTTTGTCAAGAAAACTCCAAATGGGGTATTCAAATGTAAGATTCAAATGAACAACAAATATATGTCTCTTTTATTGGTATTAAAGTAGGTCCATTCCCAGGTTGGCACTTGGTTTCGGTGTAATCCTGAGTGAATCATTTCACCCCTGGGGCCCAGGTGCTTTATCTGTGTTTTGTGGAAATTTTGCAATTTTTTTTTTTGTTCTTGATCCTAACTTGTGACTTGCTAGTGTAAGGAGCTTCTTGGTCTGTGAATAAACATTAAGTGCCTACTACTGTACTAAGACTGGAGATATTAAAAAAAACAAAAAACAAAAAACAAACAACCTAAAAGAGTTCTTATTCTGAAGGAGCTCACCTCCTTCAGCCATTTCAACATCTGCAAAACAAGAGACTCCCGCTAATGTGTTAAAGGGGGGGGAGGGAATAGAATCCAGGTCCCCTGAATATGAAATGGCACGATATGCCTTTCTGCTATTAAGTTGGATGCAAATTTGCATATATACATACGTAAATATATTTATACACAACACATGGTCTTTGGGGGAAACACATTAAAACTGTATTGAAACCCCGATTCACTTTTATGGGAGTTTCCCTGGTTCTTAGGGCAGGTGGCGAAGTGGGTTGGCCATCAGCCCGCTGAATCTCTTCCAGTCGCTATTTCAAGGGACTACCTTCTTTCTGCTCATATTTTCCTTCTGGCCTTGGAAAGTGGAAGGGGAAGGTGCGTCCCAGGAAGAAGTAACAGCCAAGGCCGCGGGGCTAGGCGAGGTGAGGCCGCCAGGTTTCAACACCTGGTTGAGGTGCCTTCGGGGGAAGCTAGTCTTCCCGCCTAAGGTTTCCTGCCTGTAGGGCCACAGAAGGAACTCCTCCGGTGCAATTACGCCCAGCTTGGGCCCCAGCCACCCCGGCAACCGTTTCTGAGGGCGGCAAAACTCGTTTTGACTCCTCCCAACTTCCGTGTGTGCGGTGGCCCAGCCCCTACACAGGTGGCGATGAGTGGTCCTGGCCAGCCTGTGTGGTGGTCTGCCCCGCTCCATTTGCCCCGGTGTTCAGCAGCACAACGAACCCTTTCCCTCCCCACCCTGCAAAGAAGGTCTCAAAGTCAGCGAACTCATTCCCCTCCCCCCTCCCGCGTGGCTCGGTTCTCCAGTACGCCTCCGCACGTGGAGGCATGTTCTCAAGCACAGCAAGCCCCTCTCTCCTCTGCAGCGTATCCCACCCCACTTACATAGTCCGTGATTCCACTTTCAATGAACCTATTCCTCCCACGTGGTTCTAGGGGCAGTGTGAATCGCCTGTCCCCCCAATTAAGGGCAGCAGGTGTCCCCCTTCATTTCCTCTCCGTGGGGGTGCAGTCCCAAGGTCGGGGTGATACCCTCCCCTCCCTTAAAGAGTGTTCCTACTTACAGAGAACGGCTTTCCTCCCATGTGGAGGTACGGTCCCAAGGGCCCAAAGCCTGTTCTCTGCAATATTAATACCTTCCTCTCTTGCGTGTTGGGCGTGTTTTCATTTGGAGTGGCCCCCTTTACCACAATATAGAGGTATGGTGTCACCTCCCATTCCGAACCTCTCTTACGTATAGCTGTGTTTTTACATGCAATGAAACCCTTTTCCACCCCCACGTTGATATCTCGAGGGCAGTGAACTCCACTACTTTTCGCGGTGTGCCCCCTAAACTTTAAGAGTAGCCTTGATCCCACGGGCGGTGACCCATCCCCCATTCCCGCAGGGCAGCAGCGGGAGGCCTCAGAGGGCAAAGATCAGCCTTCTCCATCCGGGGTCCTACGTGCCACAGTGACTATCCCGTCTTCTCCCACTCTTAGCCCTAGTCCCAAGCGCAGAGATCACTCCTCTCCGTCTGCGCAGGTTTGATAGGCAGTTGTCTACCTCTTTCTTCCCCCACACTCAGTCCCGGTCCCAAGTGCGGAGATAACCCCTTTCCTCCTCCACGCTCAGAACCGGTCCCGCGGGTAGTGCGAAGCAAAGCGCTTTCCGCCCGGGGGTAGCTGCGGCACGGCTCGGCACGGCGGAGGCGGCGCGAGGGGGCTGCCCCGGGGACCCGAGGGGGCGGGGCCGCGTTCGCATTGTTCCTTACCCGAGTGAGTCCCGGGTCCCTCCCACCCTCCCTGGGCTCTTCCCTCCACCATCACCCCCCTTCCTCGGGCGCGGGGGACGCGGAACATGGGCTCGCGCCCCGCCTTTGTCTCCCGGGCGCGAGCCGCAGCCCCGCGCAGCGCAGCGTAGCCGCCGCTCGGCTTTTGTGCCCGGGCGGCCGGGGGGACGCGCTGCCGGGGAGCTGCCGGCCGGCCGCCGCGGCAGCATGGACGTGACTATTTCGGAGCTCTTGGAGCTCTTTCTGCAGAGCCCGCTGGTGACCTGGGTGAGTGCCATCCCGGGCGCCGAGGGCTTCAGGAGGGCACGCAGGGTTGGGGGCACCTCCAGTGGCAAGCCGCCCGGGGTCTCAAGCTTCCAGTGGAGCGTCCACCGCCCCGTCGGGCTGGCACGAGATAAAAAGAGGGCGGCAGAGGGTGGGACCCGTGCCCCTGTGTCCGGAACGTTGGCCCCTGGCTTCCCCTCCCACCCCTTCCCCAGAAGAGGCTCGCATGCATCGCTCTTTGTTTGGAAAGTGTGCCCCCACCCTCACCCAGTCCGGTGCAGTCCCTCGCAGGGTCTCCGGTGCCCTCCTCACCCCTTCTGGCCTGATTACAGTTCATTGAAAACCTGCTGGCAACCTGTCGCCTTTCCAAACCCGGCCTTCCCTGCCCCAGGGACTGTGCGCCGGGGTCTGGAAAAGGGACGCAGCAGGTGGTTACCTCCTTCTTCCTCCACTCTCAGTCCGATTTCAGTGGGTTGCTTTAATTGGGGGAAGAGGGCAGAGGTTGCATCCCAATCCCCCCGGGAACAGAAGTTAAGAAGCTTTTCCAACTATGACGCTAACTTGGGCACGGGAATGGTGACCTCCCTACGGAATTAAACTTTCTCCTCTGGAGAGGACTACCTTTGCACCTGCTCCCTCTGCCTCAGGAGTTGTCTGGGAGAGACTGGCCATCCCGGAATTCCCGGTGAATTTGGCTCCTGAAAGGATCCACACCAATGGGGATTGTGTTTAGTTATTCCTCCCTCTCTCCCTCCCGGGTGCCTTTAGGGAGTTTGGAAGCAAAGCCAAGCCAGCAACTGCCAGAGACATGGGGGAGAACTGTTCTTCCCTCACCTTCCTTGTACGGGGTGGCTCGGGGGTATGTGCGCGCACGTGTACATAGGCGGTTGTGTGCGCCCGATCCTTTAGGAAGGAAGGGCCTGTACAATTTGAACTTGTGCTTGGATCCCAAGCCAGGGCGAGATATTCAGCTTCTTTAACTCTTGACTTCTTTTCCTGAAGGTGAAAACGTTCGGCCCATTTGGAAGTGAAAATGAAGACAAGCTGACTATGTACATGGATTTAGTGGATGGCATCTTTTTAAATAAAATCATGTTGCAAATGTAAGTAACTTCATCCAGGGAGGGGGAGGAGCAAGAGGAGGGAAAAGGGACTCTGGGGAGTGTTGACTTAAGGTTGACACATGCCAGGACCTAAGGCCTAGTTTCATGGTGGGCTCTGCTTG
This sequence comes from Gracilinanus agilis, assembly GCF_016433145.1. Lineage (NCBI taxonomy): Eukaryota > Metazoa > Chordata > Mammalia > Didelphimorphia > Didelphidae > Gracilinanus > Gracilinanus agilis. The sequence continues at coordinate 505,295,597 of NC_058131.1, read as the reverse complement.
ACTGTCGTGTAAAATGGGTACCGTGGGTTAGTTTAAGGACCCCAGAATGGAGTTTGTAGCTTCTTTTGAAAGTTGAAATTGAATGGCCTCCATTAAAGTGTTGCAAGTGCAATTGTCTTCAAACGGGTACTTGACTTGATGAGTTTGTGACTCAATCAAGTGTCAAAAGCCCCCCTATTCTATTCTTGTGCATGAAACTTTTATGTGTGTGTCTGGTTTCAGGAAGTGTTAGGGCTAGAGCATCCATGGGTGAAGATAAAGTTTCATGCTGGGTTGGGAGTGCTTTTTTTCATTCTAATCTTGACTGCCAGTTGTAGGATACGGGGGCACAATTGGGAAAACACCTTCCCACCTAAGTTGGTTCAAAAGTCCACTTTTAAGGGAAGGCACAGGACTTTGATGCAGTAATACTGTTATTTGTCTTAAAGAATATGACTCAGAACAACCTTTTGGTAAAATATATTATACTTGCTGTCATCTACTCTCAACCACATCCGTTCTCGTTGCTTTATTTTGCATGCCTGCCTTGGTTGCCTGTTTGACTGGCAACCTGTCATTTTATAGTTTATTGGTGTTTCATGCCCGTGACTCTGGTAAATATATTAAAGTTACATTTCACTGTGAATCACTGATGTTTGAGGAAATAGAGACTACTGGAATGTTCATTTTTTAATGTAATTATTTTTTCTTCATATTTGTTTTTCCTCCCCTCCCTCCCCCACTAGGAAGAATGAAAACCAAAATCTTCTGTTACAAACATGTATATTCAAACAAGACAAATTCTCACATTGACTATGTCCAAAAAAAATGGTTCAATCTGTACTTTGAGTCCATTACCTCTCAATCTGGAGGTAGATAGCCTATTTTTCCAGGAGTCCTCTGAAATCATGGTTAGTCCTTGTGTTGATCAGCGTTCTAATACTTTCAGTTGATTGTTTTTACAATATTATTATTACTGTATTATTTTCATTGTTCTGCTCGCTTCATTTTCCATCCGTTTGTACAGGTTTTTCTAGAACCATCTCCTTCATCATTTCTTACAGCACAATACTATTCCATCATATTCAAATACCACAGATTGTTCAGTCATTCCCCAATTGATGAGTACCCCCTTAGTTTAGACATTTTTGTATACTTAAGGTGCTTTTTCTCTTTTTGATTTGTCAGTCAGTAAGCATTTCTTGAGCACCTACTATTTGCCAGGCATTGTGCTAAGAGATGGGGATACAGAGGAGCTTAAAATGTACTGGTCTCTGGAGTATTGACCTTGTATGGGTATTGTTAGCTCAAAAGGGGATACAGAGTTAAATAGTTTTTCTATCTTAGCGGACCATTCTTTTTAAGATGTACAGACCAAGCTGGTCAGAGGCATGTTAAGTAGTGCAAAGAACTCTGCTCCAGGGTTATGGCAGACCTGGATTCTTACCTCAGCTTTACTATCAGCTGTGAGGCCTTGGTTGCATATTTAACACTTTACTCATTCTGGGCCTCAAATCCTGTATTTTAAAAAAAATTAATTTTTAAATATTTTTCCATGTTTACATGATTCATTTTCTTTTCCTCCCCCCTCCCAGAGCTGACCCTGGGTTGTACAAATGTTATCACTTGATACCTCTTTCTTTATTATTCATTTTTATTATTATTATTCATTTTTGCTATAAAGCATCAAATCCCCTATTTGTGAAAGGAAGATGTTCTCAGATTGGGACAGGGAAAGGAATAAGCATTTATATAGCACCTACTATATGCCAGTCATTTTACAAATATTATCTCTTTTGAAGTAGGTGCTATTATATCCATATAGTTGAAACTGAGATAAGGAGAGGTTAAGGGATAATGCTCAGGGTTTCCCAGATTAGTAAGTGTTTGAGGCTGGATTTGAACTTGGGTCTTCCTGACTCCAATCTCAATACTTTCTAGCTACTATATCATCTTGCTGTCTTATATATAAAAGAAAATCCAGTTCTAAATATGATTTGCCTTTAAGAGGGAGAAATCAGTTAATTGGAGACTATGAATTTATTCCAAATGATAAAGAAAAGGAAAATTTTACCTGTAATAAAAAAATGCTTTGTCTTTTTATTGGGGGAAGGGGAAGCCTGATTTAATTTATAAAATGCCTTTTCCCTCCCATTGAATAGTTTGAATCCTTTAGCAGGTTATTAGACACTAGGCTGTAGGGTTTGGACACTAGCTTTTTTTATATAAAAAACTAAACCTCAGGGTTTGATTAAAAGCTAAAAAAAGATGACTCTCTTGTTTCAGACAGAAACTGTTTTGGCAGGGCTACTCTGTGCAGAGATGAAAATGAATTCTCTCTGGAATGCTCTGTGATAAATGTATCATTTTGGCTGCACTTATTCATTCTGACTGCCTGTTAAGTTATTGGATTCTATATTAGTCCAGAATCAATGAAACCCAAGGCTCTTTTTACTGAGAACTGGAGTCTGTAAAATTAAGAAAATCTGGGATATACACAGCTTTTTACACAGAGACCTCTGGAGGGGAGATTTGCTGCTGGACACTGCTCTCTCCACTGACAGCATTTATCAAGCAAATACTACTTGCTTGTAAAATCAGAAGGACCATTCTGGGTGGGTCAAAACAGGAGAACCAGAGGCAGAAAAATGCCAGCTCATCAATTTCTCAGGTTTCACTTGTGGCTCAATTTTAGCTGGAGAGTTCTTGCTCTAAAATTACTATATTCTGATTGGATTTTTAAAAATTAAATTCAGTAAGTATGGGTTAAATTACTGTCTGGAGAGTAGTGTTCCAGGTGCTAGGGCTGATAGAAGGTTCAGCTAAAGAGAGATCTTCCCTTCATGGTGGGAAAATAAGACAAATACAGGAAACAATAAGACAAACTAATTATATTTAAGTCAGTCCCAGAACATATTTCACATCCCATCTAGTCATCCTTCAGGAAAACAGGGCTTACCCAGGCATTTGTGCAACCTTCCCACCTACTTCCCCCTCCCCCAACTCTTTTCCTCTCATCTGGAAGACCAGAGACTATGTTCCCCTAGAGAGAGTTAATTCACTTAACTTTTTGGAACTTTCTCCTGGGGATAAGCTGTCCTGATTGGCAGATGACTGAGTCCAAACTCACTGTTTTCTCGCCATCATGAAACTGGGCTTCATATCACATCTAGCCTTTAGCCCTGAAATCCGGGCCTACTCTGGCATCTTGACATACTGAAGTGCTGCCCCCACGCCTAATTCTATTGAACATCTAAATTGTCCAAAACTGAATCCTTCCCCCCCACCCCAAATCCTTCCCACTTATTATGGTTTAGGGTACCACCCACTTCCCAATCAAATTAGATTCACAACTTTAGTAACAAAATTAATTCTCAACCCATATTTGTTCCAAGCACTTAGCAAAGCTAGTAACAATAATAATAATAAAAATATCATTCAATAAATATTTATTGAATTGAACTTTTGTCATTTCTATTTACATAACACATGTTGGTTAAGGCCCCTTCTCAGTACTCACACTCACAGTATAAAATTAAATCAATATCAATAACTCCAAGTATTATTTTCCATAAAGTTTATTAATAACCATTTGAAGTAGAAAAAATAAAGGATAGAAGTATAAAACCTAATTTTCTAACCTAACTGACCACATATGTGGCTTTTCCTTCCAAGAGAGGGGGCAGTGCCACACCAAAACTTTTATCCTTCATCCCCTCCCCCCACATGTCCATTCATACAGTGTTAGCACACAAATGGGATGCTGGGAAAGACTAGCTGGATGGGATGAGCCTTGGGGAGGAATTCTATTTACATAATCCCCCCCTGTGATTCCTTTGGGAGGCAAGCATGTTGAAATCTCCCATATTTATATGCCAAGTCTCCCCAGCGAATCATTTCAAATAATCAGCTTATATCTCTAAAGATCTCTTGCTAGAGATACATACAATATTATTTTCTAAGAGGAAATTACAATAATTAAGGAATAAGAGGGAAATAAAAGAGAAAGAGAGCAAAACCAATAGGTAGGCACATTGACAAAAAGCCAATTAGGGGGCAATCCCCTTTGGCATAAAAGTTTACATTCAAAATAAATGCATTCAACCCCCCCTCAGTTCAATTCACTACATCTCAAAGTTCATTCTGGATCTTTTGATGCAGTGTGTGGTTCCTACAGGCATCTTTATGGCACCTTCTCCAAAAAGTTCACTTTCTTGATTTGGGGAATTAGCCAGTTTCTTTTCCTGAAATTACTCTCAAAATTTTTTTTTAAAATCTTGGATTTAATGAAAAGTATACAATAGACACATCCAAAACTCAGGCTCTCTATCATGTTTTATCTGAACCATTTATTATAGTTGGGAAGAATTCTTAAATTTCTGCCCCCCCACTCAAATTCATCCTCCACTCAGCTGCCAGAGTGATTTTCTAGAAGCAGAGGTGGGATTGTGTCACTCTCCTACTCACTAAATTCTAGTGATTTCCTGTTAGCTTTTATATCAAACATAGGGTTATAAGTCCAACAGACTTTACCCATAGTGGAAGTCTTTTTTATTTAACAAATAAAGACACTTGACCTGGCCCTGCTTTGAAAATTAAAAAATTTAAAGCCGACATAAGCTATGGTATTGTTCCTAGTCATGCTTATAATTTTGGGGTGAATTCTTTTGAGATTTTTATGGAAACAGAGGAAATTGTTGAGTGTAATTGCTCAAAAGAGACTTAAAACCTTGAGGGTCTTAGGGAGGTTGTCTTGACAAGTCACCTGAGGGAACTGTTTATTGTTTAACACTCCCCCCCCCCCCCAAAATGACTATAATTGGAACCAATTGTTCTAGGCACTGGCCTAGTAGTGACATCAGTGCTTTTGAGAATTTAATTATTGGCTTTTTAATTAGAAAAACTAGATTCTTCCCTTGGTGTTTGTATGTAAGAGAACTCACTTGGAGTTACTTATAAAATATTCTGATCCTGGGAAAACTAGGTAGGTCTCATGAGTCTAATTTAAGTCTCTTACAACTGGACTCAAGCTCAGTGACACAGTGGATAGAGTACTGGGCCTGGAATCAGGAAGATCCAAGTTCAAATGTGGCTTATTAGCTGTGTGACCCTGAGCAAATTACTTAATCCTTTTGACCTTAGAGTCCTCATTTGTAAAATGAGCTGGAGAAGGAAGTGGCAAGTTACTTAAGTATTTTTGCCAAGAATACTCCAAATGTGGTCACAAAGAGTTGGCTACAAATGAAATGACTCAATAACACCAACTCTTAAAACTAGATAGAGTCTATAGTTGGTATAGCAGAGACAATCATTTTAGTTATGTTTATTAAGTTTGGACTTTAGAAAAGATCTTTTTACTCTCTCCCTGGGAAAAATTAATTTTATTTGACACTGTGAAAAACCTAGAGGCCAGAGATTCTTCATCTTTTGTGTGTCAGGGACCCCTTTGGCAGTTGGGTGAAGCCTGTAGACCCCTTCCCAGATTTAGTGTTTAGATGCCTAAAATAAAACATATAGGATTAAAACGGAAAACAATTTTATTGAAATACAATTATAAAAATGATTTAAAAAGATTTAAATGTTTAAATAAATATTTAATAGTAAATATATAATAAAATATTAAAAATAAAAATAAAAGGGGGCAGCTGGGTAGCTCAGTAGATTGAGAGTCATGCCTAGAGATGACCTTAGATATTTCCTAGCTGTGTGACCCTGGGCAAGTCACTTGATCCCCATTGCCTAGCCGTTACTGCTCTTCTGCCTTGGAAAACAATACACAGTATTGATTCTAAGACAGAAGGTAAGGGCTTAAAAAATATATTAAAATAAAAAATTTAGGGGGCAGCTGGGTGGCTCAGGGGATTGAGAGCCAGGACTAGAGACAGGGGATCATAGGTTCAAATCTGGCTTCAGATACTTCTTAGCTGTGTGACCCTGGGCAAGTCACTTGATCCCCATTGCCTAACTCTTACCACTCTTTTGCCTTGGAACCCATACATATTATTGATTCTAAGATGGAAGTTAAGGGTTTAAAAAAATTAAATTAGAATTAAATAAAAATTAAAAACCAAGTCCACAGAGCCCAGGTTAAGAACCCCTCCTCTAGGCAGTGCATGACCTCGAGTACACTAATGCACTGTTTCTAGGGTTCATTTTCGTCCCTTAGAAAATGAGAGGGCGGTCATTAAAGTATCTGTTATTTTTTTAACCAGTGATCCCGAGGCCACGCAGATAGGTATTTGTGTGTGTCTGTGCCTGGTGTATTTTTTGCTGCAATGCTGACAAGATTTTCAGATCCAGTTGGGAACCCCGGATTTGTTTAGGCTGAGAAATCTGCCCTGGCTCCCTTTCCCCAACCCTCAGGGACCTGCTACAAAGTTAAAGTGTTTGCTTTCCGCCAACCCTCTCCCCCCCCTCCCAGGTGTTGCTGTGGTTTCTGTGACGGTATTGAAAACGAAGGCAGAAATAGACTGGAGAAGGCAGGTTAGGACAACGTGGAGGTTTATTTTTCTTTTTTTTTTCAAGCAGTTTCATTCTTTTAGACTTTGGGTGTCTGTCCTTTGAAGGATAATTTATCCCATTTTTTTTAAAGCCACAGAACCAGAGACCTCCCCCCCCCCCAAAAAAATTAAATAAAGTTTGACCGCTTGGCTCTCTGAAGAGGCAAATAGCGTTTGTGTTCTGGCCAGAAGCAGAATGCAAGCATTTCTGGCTCCCGGCTCCTTCCTTGTGGACTTCCTGGAGCGAGCGTCCTTTCCCATCCTGACCTGCTTGGACTGGAAATCAGTTTTAAAACCCAGGAAGCCGTCCGATGCCCCTCGAGCGGCAGATGGAGCTGTGTTCGATGGTCGTGTTTTCTGGGCCCCACGCAAAGGCGTCTTTTTTTCCCCATTTTTTGAGGAGATGAGGGCAAGGTCTTGGGCCGGTGCTGGGGGGGTCGTGACTTAAGGATGGCTGTTGGTTCCAGACAGAAGATGGAATGTGAAGGCCGGGTTGCTCCTCCTCGGATCTCGGGGCACCAGGTTTTCTACCTGTCCTGGAAGATGGAGTTTATTTAGGATCACCGCTGAGGGGGACTCGTTTCAGGGGGGGTTTTCTTGGCAGAGATTCTGGAGTGGTTTGCCATGTCCTTCTCCAGCTTGTTTCAAAAGCTCTCCAGATGAGGAACTGAGGCCCACGGGGTTAGCTGATGGGCCCCGGGTCCCTGGATTGGAGCTCATGAAGATGAATCTTAACTGATCCCGAATCCAGGGCTCCTTCCGCTGTGCCACCTAGCTCCCTTTTATTTAGGATGAATAAAATGCAAATATAAGACTTTCTTCTAAAGAAAAGGGGCAGAAGGCAGCTGGGTGACTCACTGGATGGAGAGTGTAAGAAATAAAATGCATATAAAAGGATAGATTAAAAAATATTATGGTTTTAAAGGATTTATTGGTATCCACTAGAAAAATAAAGCCACGTGCCTGTTAAGAATTAGTTTGAATGTTGAGCCCTGTTGCCTCCTCCTCCCCTCCATCCTGGCTCCTGCTCCCAAGGCAGAAAAGAGGAAGTACTAATCCGTCACTCACTATTTATCCTTCTGTTTATATTATTACGTAACTGTCTTACATCACCACGTAAGACGGAAAGCCAGTTGGATAATGGGAAATGTAGTTTGAAAGAGCTCTAAATGTCCACAGGAAGTTTAAATCAGGGACCTCAAAATTAGTTCAAGGACCCCCAAATTTCTAATATCACAAGAGCCAGGGCTAGAGATGGGAGGTCCTGGGTTCAGATCTGGCCATAGACACTCCCTAGCTGTGTGACCCTGGGCAAGTCACTTATCTCCCATTGTGTAGTGCTTATCACTCTTTTACCTTGGAACCAATACACAGTATTGATTCTAAGATGGAAGGTAATAATTTTTCTAAGAAAGGAAGGAAGGAAAAGAAAGAAAGAAAGGAAGGAAGCTAATAAGGCATGTACAACCCAGTGGAATTGCTTGTCAGATCTAGGAGAGGGAAGGGAAGAGGGGAGGTTTAGACAACATGAATCATGTAACCGTGGGAAAATTTTCTAAAAAAATAAAATAATGTGAAAAAAATGAAGTAAAGGGGCTAGAAATAAGAAAGAACACTATCCACATCCAGAGAAAGAACTATGGAAACAGAAACACAGAAGAAAATCATATGGTTGATCACATAGTTCAATAGGGACATGATTAGCATTTTGATGTTAAATGATGGCTCTACTGCAAATATGAATAACATGGAAATAGGTTTTGAAGAATGATACACGTATAACCCAGTGGAACTGCTTGTCAGCTGGGGGTGGGGGGAAGGAAACAGAGGGAATCATGAATCATGTGACCATGGAAAAATATTCTAAATTTTAAAAAATTAAAAAAAAATATATTTTAATCAGAAAAAAATTTCTGGGAGGATAAAATAAAATCGTTTATTCTAAAGCTGAAAAAAGGGTGGGGGCTAGAGATTGCAAAAGATGATGACAATCATTATCATTAATGATGGAATCCAGGGAACATCAGGGTTCTCCTTGATAACCTTGCTTTTCTCTAATTTGAAGATAAGAAAAGCATCGCCAGTTTGCTCGTGAAATAGAAATAGAGAAGTCACAGAATCACTGTGTGTCAGAGCTGAAAGAAAACCATGTAATGCCCTCCCACTCATTTTTACAGCAAATACAGGAACTGGGACTCAACTGTCTTTTATATTTCCCCAGGTGCTCTGTTCAGAGTAAATGTTTTAGGAAGGGATGGAAGAAAAAACTGTGTCCTAAAGAGAATTGTAGAACTATGGGAGGGGGCAGCTGGGTGGCTCAATGATTGGGAGCCAGGCCTAGAGACGGGAGATCCTAGGTTCAAATCCGGCCTCAGCCACTTCCCAGCTGTGTGACCCTGGGCAAGTCACTTGACCCCCATTACCCACCCTTACCTCTCTTCCACCTAAGAGCCAATACACACAAGTTAAGGGTTTAAAAATGTAAAACAAACAAATAAATAAATAAGGTAAGGGTTGTAAGATTAAAATTAATATCCAATTACTTCAAGTATTATATTTTATAAGATTTATTAATAATCACTTGAAGTAGAGGAAATAAAAAGATAAAAGTAAAAGCTTGAGTAAAGAGAAGTTTTCCTGACTGCGTTAGCGGGAGAAGAGGGAGAGAGGTGGGGTCACACACAAGCTTTATCTCCAAAACGTAAGGATGTAACAAGAGAATGAAAGTGGGATGCTAGGAATTAGAGTTCTGGGGAGAAGATTCTATTAAACAGGGTTAAAAAACAAAACAAAGGGGGCAGCTGGGTGGCTCAGTGGATTGAGAGCCAGGCCTAGAGACGGGAGGTCCTAGGTTCAAATATGGCTTCAAACACTTCCTAACTGTGTGACCCTGGGCAAGTCACTTAACCCCCATTGCCTACTGCCTTAGAACCAATACACAGTATTGCTTCTGAGACAGAAGATAAGGGTTTTAAAACAAAACCAACCCCCCCCAAAACTATGAGTCCTTAGAGTCCACCTAAGATCGCCTTATAGAAGAGGAAACTGAAGCTCTCTGGAGAGGTTAGGCCAGTCCCAGGGATGTAAGTTCCTATTGGCTGGTTTTTGAACCCAGTTTTTATCTACTGAGACTTATTCTAAAAACCAAGTCTTCTTCTTTAGATTTTCTCCCACCACACCAGGGATTTTTAGAGTGGAGAGGACCAAAATCTATTACTAAAGGAAGCTGAGAATCAATTGAGAGAGTTTTCTTTTCTAAATAACCTTAGTTTACGCCGGGCTCCCTCAGAGCCCTAATGAGATGGTAATGAGACTAACCAGTCCTAAGGTAAGCAGAGGTTCTTTTGTGGCAACATTCTCAATTAGCGAAGTCCTTCCCAGAATTGGCTGAAAACCAGAGCCTGGGTGACGGGAGGGGACCCCCCCACCCTCCCTATCAGCCTGAAAACCTGGCCCTGGGCGTGTGGGTGAGTGCCTCTGTGGGCTGTGCACCCTTTGCAGACGCGCAGATGATTCTTTCACTTTCTGCTTGTAATTTTCTTCCTGCATTTATCAGAAGCTCCTCAAGTGACAGCAGGAAGCTGGTTGGTAAATGGGAATCATGAAAACAACTAAAACTCCCTCCTCCTCCCCTTTTTATTCTTCCTCTGAGGCCCAGATGCTGAGATCTAAATGATGCTTTGGCTTGTTTAGGGACATTTCTTCTGCATATTTACTTTTGCTCATGTCATTTATACTATCCTCTTCCCACCCCATTTTTTTGAGTGGGGGGGATGGGACTTGGGATTTCATCCATACAGCAAATTTCTGGTGTGGAAACTCCCTCCGACAGTTCATCATATACCACAATTTATTCAGCCACTATTTCCCAATTGAGGGACACACCCTCATTTTCCTTTTTTTTGGCCACCACGAAGAGTGCAGCTATGAATATTTCTGTGTTTCTTTTTCCTTATTATCTCTTTTCTTCCAACAGTACAGATGAACTTTAATCAGATCTGAAAATAGACAGTAGTAAGGACAAATCAGATCTAAAAGCTATTAGTAAATAGGTTGGATATTTATAAAAAAGAAAATACAGATGAATAACTTATCTATAATAATTTCTTATCTTGGGGCAGCCAGGTAGCTCAGTGAAAAGAGAATCAGGCCTGGAGACAGGACATTCCTGGGTTCAAATGTAACCTTAGACGAGTCATTTAACCCCAGGGGTCCAGTCCTTACCACTCTTCTGCCTTGGAACCCATCTTTAGTATTAAAGGACAGGAAATAAAGGTTTAAAGAAAAATAATTTATCATCTTTGTTGTCTGGGGCACAAGGAGGTTTACTGATGGGATCATACAAGGAATATAGGCTTGTAGAGATGAAAATTAATATTCAATAACTAAATATTATATTTTATAAAGTTTTATTAATAATAAACTAACATAAAAACTAGAGTGAAAAGATGCTAAACTAACTTCAGCCGTGCTTGTGAAGAAGAGAGAGCGAGGGAGGAGCTACAGAACTTCTAAAACAAAACCATGACCATGAAAATGTAGAGATGCAGGAGAGATTAAAGGGAATTTTGAGAAATACTAAGGGACTTCTGGGGAATGAAGTCCAAGGTTCCAAATCTCCATTTATATAGGTTAGATTTGGGAACCCCTTTGGTTCCTTAAGGTGTCCATGTGAAAACAATAACAAGTCCCCAAACCCCTCCAGTGTTGGTGTTTTCGTTTAAAGCATTAAAAAAACACTCTGGGATCATTAGGCGCCTTTAGCCGTTCTCCTCTGAAATTGTCCCAGTTTTGTAAACTCATTTCCAGTGAATGAGGTTCATCTTTAGTTTCTTGGTACTTAATAGATCCAAAATAAACATGTAAAATGTCAATCTTGGCCGGGTTCCACAGAGAAACAATGAGGTCCTATGGCCACTGAATTGGGCAACCTTAGCTACCCTCCGATGCTTATATTTCTATTTTGGGAACAAAAAATGAATGTATAAAATCTGTGCTGGGTGATTATTCTATAGAAGGCTGGGCGTGTGGATGCACACGCAGGTGCTTATTTTTTAGTAGGTTTTCAAAAACTCAGCCTCGAAAAGTGGGAAGTATGTTTAGTGAAGTGTTCAAAAAACATGTTTCCCCCCCCCTTAGGTTTTAAGTAGAATTACATAAAGCCATTTTATTCCTAATGGCATTTGAAATGAATTCATCTTCTAGACTTTTGTAGGCGTTTCTCTCATTTAGTGGGCTTTTATGGGTTCTTCAAAATAGAGTTTAATTTCTTAACTACAGAAATTCCATCCCCTTCCTACCATGGAATTTGTGAAGATTAAATAAGATAATGTATAAAGTGATTTTCAAACCATAAATCATTTCACAAGTGATAGATTATAATTATTAATTTTCATATTATATTTTATTATAATGATTAATTCTGTAATGACTATATAATTATCAATGATAAAATATATACTATATAAATAATATATAATAATGATAATATTTTATAATCATATCAGTCACCAACAATATAATAATAATATAATAATAAATTATACTAATTAACAATATTGTATATTATTTGTATTTTTTAATAACAACATGCTAGAATAAGAGTACTGATTCTACCTACTTAAGTCAGGACGCTAGGATGTGAGGCCTGATCTCTGAGAGTTACCTGCAGAGGAATTTGAGTAAGACATTGTAGGGTGATTGATTTAGATGATTTAGACATGATTTAGAATTAGAAAAATCTGAATTCAGATTTTGGGGCTTTTACTTCTGTGCCCTCAGAGGAGTAACTCAACCTCAGCTTCTTCCTTTTTCTTAAAAAGAGGGAGTTAGATTCTGGGGTCTTCTCTAGCTAAAATCCTAAGATCCTGTACTTTTCCTCTATGAAATAAAATATAAAAATAAATATAACATTTAATAATAATTTAAAATAAATATACTAAATAAGTATAAAATAAATATAAATAATAAATTTTATTTTATAGTAAAATAATAGTAAACTTTTATAGTAAAATAATAAATTATATATAATAAATAAAATATAAAATAGAATAAGTGTTTGTATTGCTTCCTTCTCTCCAGTGGATATTAGGAAGGTCCTTTGTACAATGTATGAATAGGAATTGCTATTGTTTTGAAAAATAGTTGATAGTAAATGAAGAGAAAAGTAGACTCTGAAGTTCTAACAAGTCTCTGTTGATTTTTTTCATGCATGTGACAATTTTTTTAATTTTAATTTTTTAAGAAACCCATAACTTCTGTCTTAGAATCATTACTTTGAATTGGTTCCAAAGCAGAAGAGTGGTAAGAGCCAGGCTGTGGTGGTTAAGTGACTTGCCCAGGGTCACACGACTGGGAAGTGTCTGAGGCCAGATTTGGATGTGGGTACTCTTTTCTCTAGACCTGGCTCTCAATCTACGGAGCCACCCGGCTGCCCCCTATTTGACAAATTTGTAAAGAAATGGGATGAATTTATTCAGTAAGGTCAGTCTTTCCATCGATTTTCTTTCCATGGAGACTGACAGTTATCTGACCTTGGAAAAGAAGCCACAAGACCCATAGGAATTATTGGTGGCATCCTTCCCTGTGTATTTTGTAGTGGAATATTTTATAGTCTATGAAATGGGCATTTTAAATTTTGTGAATAGACTCTCTTCTCCCCCCCACCCCCTTAAAAGCTATTTCCAATATTTTTTAACCTTAGCTAACTAAGCCTTCTAAGATTTTTGTTGCTGTTCAGTTGTTCTTCATTCGTCTTCAATTCTTGGTTTTCTTGGCAAAGACATTGAAGTGGTTTGCCATTTCCTTCTCTGGCTCATTTAACAGGTGAGGAAACTGCGTCCCAGAGAGATTATATGATTTAATTTCTCTTCGTGGACCCAGTAGAAATTTGTGGGAATTTCTGTTTGAGGACACAGTATGCCCTTGGTGGTGTTTATTGTCAAATTAATAATAATAACTCACACTTATATAGTGCTCAGTGTGCCGGGCACTGTGCTAAGCACTTTACAGTGATTACCTCTTGGAAAGAGGATGGCTGTTGTTATTCTCACTTTACAGAGGAAGAAACTGAGTTAAAAGAGAGATTAAGTGACTTGCCCAGAGTCACATAGCTAAGTCAGTGTCTTGAGTGCAGATTGGAATTCTCTCTAGGGCCAGCCCTAGAGCCATGCAGCTGCCTGGGTTTTTGTAAGGTGTTTGATCTTTGTTGCTTTTCAAGAAATGTTTCATTTCTTCTTCCTTTCTCTCTAGAGACCCCAGGCCGACAAATCAGCGCATCAACAAGCACGTCAACAATGATGTCAACCTTCGGATACAAAATCTAACCATCCTGATTAGGAGCATTAAAACCTACTACCAGGTAGGGACCCTTTCCTTCTCTCTCCTTCATGACTGTTTTGTGATGGGGCCCGCGGTTGCCAAAGCAACGGGATACAGGAAATAGAGAGGAAATGATGCTCGTTTACATGTGCCTTCTTAAATTCTGCGAACCTGAGCTTCTGTCTTCACAGGCTGGTGAAAAGCCTTTTAAGAATGATTTTATCGGTGCCAATTTCCCCTTAATCTTGAGGCTTCTTAATTAAAGTGTGGATATTGTCGGTAGGTTGGTTTTCTCTTCTGTGGCTTTTCAGTGTTTTGGTACTGGGTCCCCATATCCTGGGGTTGGGTAAAATGAGAATGGAAAGATGGTGCCTCAGTTCCCCCAAGTTTATCTCATGGCTGTGTGCTTTTCCCCTCTGTAAGATTAAAAATTAATATCCAATACTCCAAGTATTTTTATAAGATTTATTAATAATCACTTGAAGTAAAGGAATAAAAAGACAAAAGTAAAAGCCTGACTTAAAGCCAGCTTTCCCAGCCACACACTGGAGAAGAGAGAGAGAGTTACTCACAACTTTATCAATATAACATGAGACCACAATGTGGGGATGAAGGGAAAGGGATTCTGGGAAATGTAGTTGAAGGGTACAAAAATTCTATTTACACACACCTTCCCACCTCCCATTTTTTAGCTTCGTATCTTGGAATCTAGGGAAATCTTTGTACACATTTTAGAAATTCTCTGAGCCTCTGTGCTCACCCACAGCCTGTGACTGTGGTTCCATTGGTCACAACCTTGGCATAATGGTTTGTGAGTATTAAATTTTTTTTTAACCCTTAACTTCTGTGAATTGGCTCCAAGGAAGAAAGGTGGTAAGGGTGAGCAATGGGGGTCAAGTGACTTGCCCAGGGTCACACAGCTGGGAAGTGGCTGAGGCCGGATTTGAACCTAGGACCTCCCATCCCTAGGCCTGACTCAATCCACTGAGCTATCCAACTGCCCCCTGTGTGTATTAATTTTGTTTATATAGTGGCTCCTTGGTTCAAATGGAAGCTCCCTGAAGGCAAGGACTGTTATTTTTCTACCTAATAGCTACATAAGTGCCCGTTGATTCTCAATTTATATCCCTGGTTGGGTTATTTAATAATGTTTATTCTTTTGCACTGCAGTCATGTTTTAACTTGATAAAAGCAGATACTTGTAGTTAATTGATTCTAGAAGTCCTCTGCTGAGTACCAGAGGGCAAGAGTAGAAAAATGTTTGTGAATTTTGAGAAATGATACTTAAAAATTATTTAATTGTTTTTATTCAGTTCTTTCCTCTCTACATCATAGAAAGCATCATCCTGCAAAATATATATAGATTATGTCTTTCATATTTCCACTTCTCAGCCCATTTTCTGGAGGGGAACATTCACAAGTTATTCTTTGAATATGAAATCTGTAGCTGATGTAATTTTCTCTTGGTTCTACTCATTTCACTCTAAATATTTTGTCTAGTTCTTTCCAAGTCTAAAAAAAATAAATCTTGTTTCTTACATCACAGTAGAATTCCATCACAATCATATACCACAAGATTTTGTTGCTTTTGAAATAACCTTTTCAGGGATGAATTCAAAAACATTACGAAGGACTTTTATGGGTTTCCCTGTGTGTGTGTATTGGTTCTTTGAGCTCACTTCACTCAGTGATGGGTTAAAAAGGTTTTGGAGAAGGAGGTGGATCCACCAGGCTTTGGAGGAATTCAGCTGTCGGATGCCTTCTCTCTCCTAAACTTTTGGGTCCCTCATCCCTCTTTGCTTCATTCTGGGAGACCCTTTTCAGGAGATCCGACTAGCCTGATAACTTCAATTATGCTCATCTGTAAAAAATCCATTCTGCTCCCTAAATAAAAATTTTTTTCCCCTTTGGAAAGGCAGAGGAATGTCAAGATTGTAGGGTTAGAACTTGATCATGACAGAGCCTGAGCAAGGATGACAGTTTTAGTGTAAGCTGTTTGCTGGAACAGCCGTGGTGTGGAAATTCATTTCACTTCCAAATTTTTTGGCAGGGATTTTTTTGGCATGTCGTGTCTGGGTTTTATAAGGCATTCCAGTTATAGGATCATAGTTTTTAGAGGGGGCAGGATCCTCCCTAGTCATATAACCACCCCCTTCATTTTATGGATGAAAAATTAATATCTTATCCAGAGTCACTGAATCAGAATTGGAATTCAGTTCTTTCAGTTCCAGAGAAGCACTGTACATTATTTACAAATAATATTGGCAAAGTCCATAGCATGTGAGGGCTTGGCACATAGTAGGTGCTTAATGAATGTTTTTCCTTTCCCCTTCAGCCCTTTCACAACATGGCTCTGTAACAAAGCCTCCTCCCCCATTCTTTGGGTATTAGATGGGGAAATGTAAATTGAATTTTTAGGGTTATTAACAGAGCTGGTCAGAAAAATTATACAGAAATAGTGTGGATTTATGTCAGTGTGGAGGGAGCTTTCTAGTTGTATGCCGAAAGGGTTCTCTGATGGTATTAAACCCATTTTACAGAAATCCCCTGATGCTAATTCCCAGTGTGATTCTTAGCCTGCTATTGTGATGGTCCTTCTGGATTTGTATAGATAATTATGACTATGTCACTGGCCCAATAGATTCTTTTAAAATTTCCTACGTTGGTGCAGGGCAGAGAGCTGGGCTTATAGTCAGGAAGACCCGAGTTCTAATACAACCTGAGAAACTGACTAGCTGTGTGACCCTGTTTGCCTCAGTTTCCTCCTCTGTAAAATGAGCTGGAAAAGGATAGAACCAACTACTCTAGAGTCTTTGCCAAGAAGACCCCAAATAGGGTCACAGAGTTGGACACTACTGAAATGTCTGAATTATAATGACAACAATATAGATCCAAGGGGCAATAAATACTCTGTGCCTTGCATGAGTTATTTTCTTTGGTAGCTGAGTTCTTTTGGTAAAGCAAGGAGGGAAGATGAGGCAGGAGACCAGGTTTGAGTCCTGGCTTTGCCATTGACTGGCCCTGTGATCTGGGACTTTACCTCCCTCATCTCTAAAATGGAAATAATAATAATATACCTGCTTTCCCTGCCTCACAGAGTTCTTAGGAGGAAAAACACTCGGTAAAGCTTTGTGCCAACATTTTCTTCCTAAGGCTAGTTTTTTCTTTTTTTTTTTTTTCTTTTTGTGGTTATTGTTAAGTCTTGTGAGGCTCTTTGTGACCCCATTTGGGGTTTTCTTGGCAAAGACACTGGAGTGGGTTCACCATTTCCTTCTCCAGCTTGTTTGACAGTTGAGGAAACTGAGGCATACAGGGTTAAGTGACTTGCTCTGGGTCACACAGCTAGTAAGTGTCTGAGACCGGATTTGAACTTGGGAAGAGGAGTCTTCTCGACTCTGGACTTGGCACTTTATCCACTAAATCACTTAATTGCCCTAGGTCATGTCCCCTTTAGTATGGCCTTCATCCTGTGTTCAGGATAAATAAGTCGCTATTTAGCTAATTTAATTTAAATTTTTTTTTATTTTAAACCCTTAACTTCTGTGTATTGACTTATAGGTGGAAGAGTGGTAAGGGTAGGCAATTTCATAGGAATTTAATAGGAATGGGCGAATCTAACAAAATAGTAAGCAAATATTCAAGCAGAAACAAAATAAATTCATTTAGAAGTGTCATGAAAGTAATTCCTGTACTGTGTAATAAGGTTGGGTTAGATGATTTCTTTTTTTCTTTCTTTTTTTTTTTTTTTTTTAACATTTAAACCCTTACTTTCTATCTTGGAATGAATACTGCATATTGGTTCTAAGGCAGAAGAGTGATAAGGGTAGGCAATGGGGGTTAAATGACTTGCCCAGGGTCACATAGCTGGGAAGTGTCTGAGGCCAGATTTGAACCTAGGACCTCCTGTCTCTAGGCCTGGCTCTCAATCCACTGAGCTATCCAGCTGCCCTGAGATTAGATGATTTCTAAAGTCTCTTCTAACCCATTACCTTCCATCTTAGAATCAATCCTTTCTATCGGTTCTAAGACAGAAGAGTCCCAAGTGATGGGGGGTAAGTGTTTTGCCCCGAGTTGCACAGCGAGGAAGTGTCTGAGGCCACATTTGAATCCCATCTCCCAGTGGCCCCCAAATTTGTATATTTTTTGTCTGGTGACTCTTGTAAAGGGACTAAGCCAGAATATACATGGATAAGCTTTTTTGGGGAAAAATACTCATTGACTTATCTCTTTTAAAGGAACCATTCATGTAGTGAAAATTTAGAAAGAGAGAATGAAGGGAAACACACACCATGACCTCATAGTGATCTCTTGCAGGTGTTAGGTTCCAAGTAAGCGAGAGCCTCTCCCAATACCACCAATCCCCAGGCTTGACTTTGGGGACTCCCGTGATTTCCTTCCTCTTCCTATGTGGTCCATTCTGCAGCGGCTCGTCCTAAAGGGCCATCTCCCTTTTCTCTTCCTTTCCCAAACACCCCATGGATGAATGGACCACTTCCTCAAGCACACGCCATCGCTGCTACCACCACGGGCATGGAGAATCAGCTCTTCTGGTTTTGTTTTTAGAGTGACCTTCCTGATCCCTGGGCTGCCCACTTCTTCCTCTCCTCTCTCTGCTCCAAAGAACAATGGGGCCATGAAAAATGGGAAAGGCCAGAGGCTATCCTTGGAAGAGCCCAGGCTTGTTTGTTTTCTCAGGAAGCTCTCCTCTGACCTCAGGGAGAACCTGCCAAAGAAGATGCTAAATTTTGATGGGCTTGTCATGCCCAGGCTGGGATGATGGAGAGGGCGAAAGTCTCTAAGGATTTGAGCTAATTCCAGAGCAAGAGGTCACTTTTGGTCACCAGCCCTGCCTTAGAATCCCTCTGATATTAGGATGCATTAATGACTGAATGGAGAAGGGGAATGAGCATTTATTTTTTTAAACTTATTTTTATTTGGATTTTTTATTTTTTTATAACAAATTTCCTCAGAAGTTTTCCAAAGTGATAGGATCCATATCATCTCTCTCCCTTTTTTCCTTCTTGCTCCCTGAGCTGACAAGCAATTCAATCTGGATTTTATACATGTATTACTACATAAAACATATTTCCTTATTATTCATTTGTGTATGAATCTTATAGAACCAAAAATCCCCAAACATATACCTGAATAAACAAGTGATAAAACATGTGTTTTCATCTGCATTCCTATTCCAATAGCATTTTCTCTGGAGGTAGGTAGCAAGGAATAAGCATTTAATTAATTAATTTTAGTAATATTTTTATTGTTAGATATTATGGTAATATATTAATAATAAATAAAATGTAATTATATTAATAATAAATAAAACAAATATAAGTATAATATATTTATTATATGTCATAATATATTTAAATACATATAAACATGTATAAGTATATAAAATATATTTAAATATACATAAAGATATATTTATAATAGGCAGCTAGATGGCACAGTGGATAGAGCACTGGGCCTGGAGTTGGAAAGACCTGAATTCAAATCAGGCTGTGTGACCGGGGGCAAATCACTTAATTGCATGCCTCAGTTTCCTCCTCTGTAATATGAACCATAGAAGGAAATGGCAAACCATTCTAGTATCATTGCCCAGAAGACCCCAGATGGGGGTCATGAAAAGTCAGACATGACTAAAAAAAAGTCCTAACAACAGAATTTTGAATAGGTTGCCTTAAAAATGTAGTGAGCTTCTCCAACCTTGGGAGGATTCCAAGGCAACAAGGTTGCTGAAGGGATTCCTGTTCAGGAGTGGGTGATGCTTGGTGTCCCCTCTGACCCGGTCTAGCTTGCAGCTTGAGTAAGAGGTCTTGAGGATGGGGGCGGAAAATAAACTAAAAGTAAAATTGGGAGAAACAGCAGAAATAATTATATAATTGTGATTTGAAAGATGATTTAAACAAAATTTCACACATATTGGAAGTGTATTATTGGGAAGGGGAGAGGCTATCTAAATAAACTTCTGCTTACGCTAGTTAATTTTGGGGGTTGAATTTGTATTCTGGATGCCTTGTTTGAGTTGAGATGCCTGGGCCTAGCGACTCTGAAATTGGAGAATTTGGAGAACTAACTGGGAGCCTCTGAAGAGGTTCACGCCATCTCCCTGTAGGGAAAAGTGGGCATGGCAGGAAGTTTGTCTTCTGTTCTCTCCCGCTGCTGGATGGCTCTACTTCCGTGTGCTCTGATTTAGTCTTGTCTTCAGGTACGTATCTTTCCCAGCCGGCCCTTCGTGTGATGGAAAGCTTCTTTAGTAAATGAATGTTTAAATATTCCTCCCTGTTCTACATCCCAAGTTCTGACTCTCTGTTCTGTTCCGCAGAGCTTCCAAAGGCCAGGGACTTCTTAGTACCTCGAGGATCAATTTAAAAACCCTGTTTGGCGGGTCTGAAACTTAACTTTCTGGACCAAACTGTCCTCCTCTCTGTTCCTCGTAGAGGACGTTCCAGCTCTCATTCTGCTGCTTAGACTGGCTGTCCCTTATGTCGGGCTACTCTCCCTCTTCACATCTGCCTCAGCCTTTAAGATGCAGCTTGGCAAAGTTTTAGAGGGTTAGAAATTGTTTTTGCACGTCACTGGGGGGAAAATAAAATATTAAAAAAAAGAAAGGAAAATGTTGACCAGGAAGAGTTCTAGGATAAAAGTGAGAGGATATTTCCTCTTGGAAAAGGAATGGAAGCCATTCTGGACACAGGATCTAAACAAACAAACAAAAAAAGCATTTGTGGATTAAAAAAAACCAAAAACATTACTTTCTGTCTTAGAATCATTACTATGTATTGGTTCCAAGGCAAAAGAACTTAGGTATATCTTTAAATATATAATACATTTAATATTAAAATTTTAATTAACTAAAATTGATTAATTAAAACAATCAATTACATTAATTAAAATTAATTGATTAAAATTTTAATTTATATATTTGTGTATTACATAGTATTACATAGTAATGCACAAATATAGGAATCAAACTTTTAATTAATATTATTTATTACATAGTAATACACAAATATATTAATTAAAATACTAATAACACATAACTATAATAATTAATATTTAATAATATACATATATGTACATATATAGTATGTTTTGTTGTTCGGTCAAATTTAGTCATGTTTAACTCTTCATGACCCCATTTTGGGACTTCAGAAATAGTGGAATATAGTGGAATAGTTTGCCATTTCTTTTTCTAGTTCATTGAGGAAACTGAAGCTGGCAGTTAAATGACTTGCCCAGAGTCACACTGCTGTTTAGTATCTGAGGCCAAAGTTTAATTCAGGTCTTCTTGACCCCAGGCTTGGCTCTCTATCCACTACGCCACGTAGGTGCCCGATTTTACTACATAGCTGGCATCTTTTCTGTGAGAATGTAAGCTTTTTGCAAGTAGCACTTGTTTCGTTCTTTGTACACGTTTCCTCGTGCCTAGTGCAGTCTGGCACAGAGCAGACATTTAATGCATACTTGCCAATTGATTGATTGTTTTGTTCCGTGTTGGCCTGGTCGTATGGAAAATAATTCCCAACTTTTCCTATTTTTGTTCAAAATATAGGCCACATCATCCCTCATTCCCCCCTCAGCCTGTTTTGAGTTAAGCTTAGATAGAATCAATACCTGTGTGTTTTCTTTCCAAAAAGCTTATTTTAGGGACGTGACCTCTATTATGGCTTATATTTAAACCAATATAGCAAAATGTGTGTATGAGATAACTTCTGGAGGGAACGTCTCTGGAAAAATGAATTATTTTTTGTTTTTGCACAACTGAAAAGCAAGTTTGTGGGATGCTGTTTTCCGTTGTTGTTAGCTTTTCACCCAGCCCTTAGAATCCTTTTCTAAGTGGCACCGAGCTAGCAGTCCATCCATATGTGAAATTTCATTTTGGCAAACAGTTTTTAAGGGCATGCAGGGTTCCGTGCTGAACAATGGAAACACAGAGACAGTGATGAAGAGGTTTCTCTTCCACGGGGCTCAGATGTTTAGGTGCGGGAAATAAAACCGATACACGTATATAGGTTGAGTAAATACAATATAATAAATATAACAAAATAATGTAATACAATAATGACTTTCATTTCTAGAATGGCACCTACTATGTGCCCAGCACTGTGTGCTTTACATTTATTATCTCATTATCTCATTTTGACTCTCAATAACAACCCTAGGAGGTGAGTGCTATTATCATCTTCATTTTACATTTGAGGAAACGGAGGCAAACAGGTTAAATGATTTGCCCAGGGACGCCCAGTTAATAAAGTGTCTGAGGCTGACTCCAGCTCTATCTGCTGTGCCACCTCGTTGCCTCTGTGTAATCTGATTTAAAGAGGGAGGAAGCACTAATCACTGGGGCAATCAGGAAGGAACTTAACAGAGGAGATGGCGTTGGCAAATTGAGTTGATTTTGGAGGGAAGATAAGAAACTAATAGGAGAAGAAAAGGAGAGAATGCAATTACAAAGATGTAGGACATGGAGTGTTGAGTTTGGAGAATAGCTTAGATTCCATTGAGGCAAGGGGGAGCCACTTTCAGTATCTGAGTCAGGGAAGTGGCACACAGATGGACTTGTTTGTTAGAATTATTTTGGTACCTCCAGAGAAAGAACTGTTGGAGCTCTTTCCCATCCGTGTATTTATGGTTTTATTTTGGGGTTTGGGTTATGTATGACCCATATGGAAGTGCACTTTGCATGACAGTAAAAATAAAAATAATAAAAAAAGAATTATTTTGGTAGCCATGAGTAGGATATATTAGATATATTAGAAAGAGGAGGAAGGAACCCCTTATACCAATTTAAGAGATTATTGAAGTAGAGCAGGCAAGAGGTGGTAAAGGTCTATAAGTAGGGTGGTGGCCGTGTGAATGGAAGGAAGACACACATAGCTATCAGAATTGTGGCAGAGAAGGAATTGATAAGACTGGACAACTGATTGTTTATGGTGAATGAGAGGGTGAAGAGAGGAGGATGACTCTGAAGTTAAAAATCTGGGAAACTGGATTGTGGTGTTCACAACAGAAATGAAGATGTTTGGAAGAGTTGGTTCTTTGGGGAAGAGAATTGAGTCCTTTTTTGGACACGCTGAGTTTGAAATACCAATTATATGTCCAAGGGAAGCCATTCAAGAGAGAGGTTAGGGCTGGATATCTATCTGTTGGTCTATCTGTTCCTTTCAAAAAAGATAGTAGGAGAATGAGGAGAGATAGCGGTGTTAACAGAAATCCAAAGTGGAGGAAACATCTAAGAGGAGGGATGGGATAGAGTCAGGACTATCAAAAAACAATATGAAAGTCAAGGATGTGGAAGCCTAAGAAATGGCCTTCGGGTTAGAATTTAAGGGGTCTTTTGTTAACTTTGGAGAGAGCAATTTCAGTAAAGTGGTTTGGGTTGAAAGTTAGATTTTTGAGGCTTCAGGAAGCAGAGGCATCAAGTGGGAGGACTGACACTTTGTCTTGTGTTTTCTGTCTTGGCCTCCCTAGATGAATGGTGAAATCCAGGAGATCTAGCTCTGGTTGTTAGCTTGTTTTTTACCTTAAAAACAAATAGTTTCCTCACTTCATCCTCAATTTCCTCATTTATAAAGTGAAAGGAATAGATGACATGCTCTTCAAGGCCCTTCCTCTCTGGATTCTCTGATCATCCAAGAAAATCTAGACCTTCAAAATCCATCTTGAAAATCAGCTAATAGCTTCTTAAGAACTACTTATTCTCTTTGTCTCTCTAGTAATTAATCCGGATCTCCCTTTCTGGCCTGGTGAAATTTTGCTCTATGCCAACATCTGAAGTGGCTCCCCAAATATTCATCTACCCAGGAAGTACTAGAATAAGTTTAATCAGTACCACTCCTTATCTCTCTGGTCTTATTAACTATGCCAATTGTAGCAAGGCCTTGATAAGCATGTTGCGTTGACTCAGAATTTTTATTGATGCTTTTAAAAAATATCACTATCATTTCTCAATATAACCTCACTCTCAACAGACTTCTCCTTGAAAGAAAACATTCTTCTGAAAGCAACTGATTCAACAACTACTTTCTCAAAGAAGTATTCATTAGATTAATTTCATTGGATAGGTTCCAGCCTTTATTCTTTAGGACTGAGGTTGGTCATTGTAATTCATTGCCGTAGAAGTATCTTTTATATTACTTTCATTTACATTATTATAGTAATTGAATCTGTTATTCTTGTCATTTTGCTTTACAACAGTTCTTACAATTTTTCCTGTCTATGTGTACCATAATTTCTTTAGCCATTCCTTGATGCTAGATTAAAAAACAAAAAAACAAAAACCTTTACCTTCTGTCTTGGAGTCAATATTGTGTATTGGCTCTAAGACAGAAGAGTGGTAAGGGTAGGCAATGGGGGTCAAGTGACTTGCCCAGGGCCATGCAGCTAGGAATCATTTGAGGCCAGATTTGAGCCCAGGACTTCTCATCTCTGGTCTTGGCTCTTAATCCACTGAGCAACACAGCTGCCCCCAATTTTTTTTTTTTTTTTTAAGTAGCTAGATGGTTCAGTGGATAGAGTAGTGAGCATGGATTCAGGAAGACTTGAATTCAAATATGACCACTTGACACTAGGTATATAACACTGGGTAGGTCACCTAACCTTTGCCTCAGTTTTAACATCTGTAAAATGGAGATAATAATAGCACCTACCTCCCAAGGTTTGTTGCAGGGATCAGATAAGATAATAATTGTAAAGCACTAATCACAATGCCTGTGCAGTCCCTGCTCAGATACTAGCTTTAAGACCCTTGGGCAAGTCTATTAACTTTTATGCCTCAGTTTCCTCATCTATAAAATCAGGATAATAATAGCACCTTCTACCCAGAGTTGTTTTGAGGATCAAATGAATAATAATTATAAAGCTCTTATAGTGCTTGTACAGCTCCTGTTTTCAATGAGCTCATCATCTAATGACATGCAGACAACTAGGACAAGATAGATACAGAATAAATTGGAGATAATCTCAGACATTAAGAGAGATCTGAAAAAGCTTAATGTGAAAGAAGAGATTTTAGTTAAGACTTGAAGGAAGCCAGGAGGCAGAGGATTCTAGACATGGGATAGCTAGTCTGGCATCTTTACCCCATTTTACAGAAAAGGAAACTAAGGCTTAGAAGCCTTTAATGACTTGGCTAAGGTCACAGAATTGGGCTGGGATAATGAACTCAAGAGTAAAGTCTTCCTAACTCCTGGCTGCTTGCTGCCCAACATACGCTATTAAATCCAAGAATAAGAGATGGGAACAATTTTATTTTAAAGCAATGTTCCTTTGGTTGGGCATGGTGGTACCAGTTATAATGGGAAAGGCTGAGTTTGGTGGATTGTGGATTGCGTGAGTTTGGGGGTTCTGAGCTACAGCAGGGTTAATGATGTCAGGTGTCTGCACCAAGGTGGGAACCATAAAGTTTACCCCCAGGAAGCAGGGGCCACCAGCCTATGTAAAGAGGAGTGAACCAACCCAGGTCTTATCTGCCTTCTAGATTGTTCAGCCAGGTTAATTAATAAACAGATAGATGGACAGATAGAGTAGTTCTTTTTATTAAAAAAAAGGACCTATTGTTCATATTTAGAATCCCAGAAATGGACTTAAGAAGATGGGCAATAACTTTTAAAATGTGAAGATTTGACTACTTCTAAAGTGCATCCCTCCTTTTTAAAGGGACCATTATATTAAATGGTCATTTCTCCTGAAAGGTTGAAGACATTTTATGTTTCTCTTGAATTGCCCAAGTCTCTAAAGCAATTTTTTTTTCTTTTGCCTTGGAGAATTTCCTCCTCTGAAACAGAGAAGTCATCTGATATCTTTATGGAATGTCTCCAGCAAAATTACCCTAACTGCCAGTTGTTATTTGGGTCAGAATTCACGGCAGCATTGATTTTAAGCTTATCCTATAAAGTCCTACCCCCTCGCTCCAAATCCTGAAACTATAAAAAGTAATTCATCAGAAACTGATCCTTCTATCTCCTATCAGTTCTGGGAGCAGTTTGTTAATGTTCAAACAAACAGGAAGGTGGTCAAGGCTGCTTTCTGAGAGCTTATTTTCCGGTTAAAGTTCAGCCGAAAACTTTCAAGGCTGCTTTGGAAAGTGATAGTACTGGGGTGTAGATCTAAAAGAGGGATTGACCCGTGTGTGTTTTCTTTGTTCCTAGCCCTTCCCTAGCAGGTATTTATTTCTTCTCCCTTCCCCTCCTTTGTATTCTTTCTTAGTATTTCCCCCTCTCATTTTCTTTTGTGCCATTACTCTGACGAGACTCCTAATTTTTTCTCTTCTTTAGGACAGACACCAAAATCTCTTCCAATCATGTTTACCTCTCCTCAGCGGTATCATGGGTCCCCCCCTTTTTTTTAGTCTGGTGAGGTCTATAATCCCCCTCTCGAAAATTATGTTTTTATTTTTTATTTTTTCATAACCCTCACCTTCTGTCTTAGAATCAATACTGTGTAACATGACAAAACCAGTGGAAATGTGTGTTGGCCATGGGTGGGGGGAATGCGGAGGGTGAAGGGGAAAGTGGGAGCATGAATCATGTAACCATGTTAAAAATGAATATTAATAAATGTTTAAAATTTAAAAAAAACTAAAGAAAAATATACAAAAAAAAAGAATTAATACTGTGTATTGGTTCCAAGGCAGAGGAGTGTTAAGGGCTAGGCAATGGGGATTAAGTGACATGCATAGAGTCATACAGCTAGGAAGTGTCTGAGACTAAATTTGAACCCAGGACCTCCCATCTCTAAGCCTGACTCTCAATCCACTGAGCCACCCAGCTGCCCCCAAAATAATATTTTTTAATGTATAAAGTAAAATACGTAGCATTACAAAGGAAACTGATTCTATTGAAATAGTCACAAAGTTTTTTTTTTAAATTTCACAGACTCTCTTCTGCTCTTGAAATCTTATCAATAGACTAATAAACCTCAGGTTAAGATCCTCTGCCCTCTAGGGTTCCCTGTGATGGTTTGCTGTTATTTTAGCACTAAATAAAGGGATGATAGATTTTATTAAATACTTACTCTGTGTCTGGCACTGTGCCAAGCACTGTGGGTACAATTATAAGTAAGACAACCCTTGCCCTCAAGGAGCTTACCTTCATTTTGGAGGAAGACCACCCCTAGAGGGGGGCTGGAAAGTGGAATGGGAAGGAGGATACCCCGGGAGAGGATCATGGAAAGAAAACCTTGTTCTCTATTAGATTTTGTGTTGAGGAGGAGGAGATGGAGGATTTTTTTCCAAGGGAGAAGGATAAAAAGCCATTCTGGGTTCCTGGATTGGCTGTGACTTTGCCAGTCCTAAAGAGGCCCCAGTGGGGTCACCAGGGCTGCCGCCTGGCAGCTGTTCCTTCCATAAGCCAGCTGTGAGCTGAGCTTCTGGGGTAGAGGCTGAAGGGGGGGGGCCCTCCCTTGCAGGAGATGTTAGACAGTGAGTGTGAAGTCTGACTTCGGCCCCAGTCAGCAGCAGGGAGGGAGAGTCCTGGAGGTCAGGATGAATCGAGCTCTCCAGGGGGAGGAAAACATCTCTCTGGGGCTAACTGTTTTAAGAGGGAACAACAGCCGCATTATGGGTCTCTGGTCTCCAATTACACGCTATCAAAGACATTAAACTTCACTTTTACTCACTTGAGAAAAACAGTGGAGAGAGATGCTAAAACTGAAATCTCACCCTGACTCTTCCTTCCCTCCTTTAAAAAGAAAAAGAAAATTCCTGGAGATGAGTGGTGTAAAGGCAAACTTGGGGTTCCCCCAAACCCAGCTGACAATGGGGTGGTGGAAAAGCAAAAGAAATGGGAGGTTGGTTTGGGAACCAACAAATGAAGGCAGCTGCCACTTGGGGCTTTGGCTTTGTGGCTTTTAAGGGGGAGTACGTTTTGTTTTTGAAAGAATGGGGATTGCCAATCTTCTTGGAGGAAGCTAGGTTTTTGCCAGCTCTCTACGTTTTCTTGGCCCAATTCTCCTATCTGTGGTTCTTCAACTTGTGGAAAATGGTCTTCTATTTTTAAGGATGTTGGAATTAGGTTTCTTTCCCTTTTCTCCCCCTCCTTTCTATTTTTAAAGAAAGAAGGTCATCGAGATGCATTGAAAAGCAAATGATACTCTCCAAGGACTAAGTTTGGGTCTTAGCCAATGACTTTTGTAAAACCTGCAGTTTGGGACTGTTTCAGCAGTCTTTTTGGCTGGCTCCAGCCATGAGCTAACATGCCACTTTTCAATAACTAGGATTACTAAGCTGCTAAAACGACTTAGCAATTGGGTGGTGCTAATTTTTATCCCTTTGTATTTGATTTGGGGAAGTCACACTATATTGACGAGTGGCTAACATTAGCTCACAGAATTCAAAACTTGGCAAGGTCTTAAAGATTGTTTAAGTCCGATTCCCAGAACAAGATTCCATGAATTTAAAGCTTGGACTTTGTGCTAAAAGCTTTGGAGCCTTGGGACTCTTTGGTTCAGGACCCCTTTGATGATTCCTTTCCTGTATGGGTCTTCCAACGTAATTAAACTGCACCCCCCCCCCCGTGAGACCCAGAAAAGAGAAACACAGATTGCATCACTCACCCCAGAAACCTGCATTGTCTGGGCTGGAAGATGGTAGTGGTTACAGGACATGGGTAGTACCCTGGAAGTGATTTGGGCAGAGGACCAGAAGCAACTGAAAAGGAAGAGGGCTACACATGCTACTTTATGCCAAGATGACTGCAGAAAGATTTTATATGAACTGATGCAGAGTGAAGTGAGCAGAACCAGAGAACATTGTACACAGTAACAGCAATATTGCATGCTGATCAACTCTGAATGATTTAGCTATTATCAGCAAATGCAAGGATCCAAGACAACTCCAAAGGACTCCAAATCCAGAGAAAGAATAGATGGAATCTGAATGCAGATCAAAGCATATAATTTTTCACTCATTTTCTTCATTTTTTAAAAATGTGTATTTTCTTCCACCACATGAGGAATACGGACATGTTTTGCATGGTGGCACGTGTATAACCTATATCAAATTGCTTTGCCGGGAGGTCTCTGGGAGGGAGAGAGAATCTGACACTCAAACTGAAAACAAATGCTAGCCATTCTTTTTACTTGTAATTGGGAAAAAATATTGCTGGAGTTAAAAAAAAAATAAACTCACCTTTACATAGTGTGTTAGGGTTTATAAAATCTTTTCCCCACACCAACCACTCAGAACTGTGCTCAGTACAAGAGTGGTTCTCCCTGTTTTACAGTTAAGAAAACCCAAGGCTCAGAGATGAAATAATTTGCTCTGAGGGCAATGTTGGCCTACTGTGTGCCAGGCATTATACTGAATATATTTTTTAGTACATATGATCTTCCCAGCAACTCTGGGGTGGATGTTATTCCCATTTTAGGGTTTAGGAAACTGAGGCTGACGGAGGTTGTCTTGCTGGAGGTCACACAAGTAAATAAGTGTCTGAATTTAGATACTAATAATCATAATAATAGCTAACATTTATTTAGTGCTTCATATGTGCCAGGCACAGTGCTAAATATTTTAGTTATCTTATTTGATCCTCATAGCAGTCCTCAAATTATTATCTAATACTATTCTTATATAATATTTTATATACACATATATTATGTATACATATATACATATATAATATACATATAATATTATCTAATACCATATATATAATACTATTATTATCCTCATTTTACAGATGAGGAAACTGAGGCACATGGAAGTTAGATGACTTGTCAGAGGTCACAAAGTATTTGAGTACAAATTCAAATTTAAGTCTTCCCCACTCCAGGCGCCAGTTGCTATCCACTGTACCACCAGCTTCCCATAGCATGAAAGCTAATAAATTTCAGAGTCAGAATACGAACCTCTTCATGTAAAGTCGTGGACCGCACCTTCCATCAGATTGAAAAGAGTCCCTGGGGGCAAAAACCTTTCATAGAGAATCTGCCTCACTGATTTTAGCTGCTTCTTCTTCCCCATATTTTTATTTTTGGTTAAACAAACCTCACCATGCCCTGAATTGCCTTCCCTAAGTGTGATGTATGTTTTCTTGGAATTGGAGGAGTGATTTTTCATTCCTGCTCTTGAAGAATTGTTCTGTTTGTCATCCAATATCTTGAAAGCCAGGATCCTCCATCAGGACAAGTCGCATCATCAGCACTTTTATAGGCTAAAAAGCCCTTAGTTCACTTCAATGGTTAGTTATTTCTTCAGTCCAGTTTCCTTCACTTCCTTTGGGCTTGGAGAATGGACAGCGATGGGTTACCAGAAGGGTTGATCACTAGTGAGGTTGCCACATTTGTTGAAATCCTGTTTGCTCTTTAAAAGCCAATTGCAGCATTTCTCTCTGTGAAACCTTCTCTAAAACTAGGAATGATATTTTCTCTAAAACTATGTTCATACATTGAAAACATACATCCTACCCTATATTCCTTCCTTCCTTCCTTCCTTCCTTCCTTCCTTCCTTCCTTCCTTCCTTCCTTCCTTCCTTCCTTCCTTCCTTCCTTCCTTCCTTCCTT
>NC_058131.1:505252954-505262423 GCF_016433145.1 Gracilinanus agilis | reverse complement strand
TTTCTTTCTTTCTTTCCCTTCCTTCCTTCCTTCCTTCCTTCCTTCCTTCCTTCCTTCCTTCCTTCCTTCCTTCCTTCCTTCCTTCCTTCCTTCCTAACCCTCACTTTCTCTCTTAGTAGCAACCCTGAGACAGAAGGACAAGGACAAGGCAAATGGGATTAAGTGACCTGCTCAGGGTCATCTACAACTAGAAAGTGTTTTAATACAGATTTGAATCCAGGACTCCAACTCCTGGCCTGGTTCTCTATTCACCTAGCTATTCTGTACAAAACCCACCTTCTATCTTAGAATCAAATCTGAACTCATCTTTCTCCTAACCCCCTTCTCTTTTCTTATCTTTCCTTTTACTGTTAAGGGTGCCATCACCCTTGCAGTTACCCAATTCTAGCCTCCAATTTATCTCATCTGTATCTTGTTTGTTTATAATTGCCTGCCTGTTGTCTGCCCTAATAGACTGGGATATCCTTGAAGACAAGGATTGGTCTTTTGTATTTCTTTGTATCTTTAGTTCCTGGCACATTGTAGGCACTTAATAAAATAATTTTTGGAGAAGGAAATGGCCAACTGCTCCAGTGTCTTTGCCCAGAAAACCCCAAATAAGGACTTGAAGAGTCCAACATGATTGAAAGGACCAAACAACAATAAAATGCTTTTACTCGATGACCTGTCATTGGATGTATTGTGTTGTTCAGTATTCCAGACCCACGTAGGAGGCACTAGGCTAGAGTGCCGGGTCTTGAGTTGGGAAGACCTGGCCTCAGAAGAATCTAGCCTCAGACACTATCTATGTGACCCTGGGCAAGTCATTTAACCCTGCTTGCCTCAGTTTCCACATCTGTAAAATGAGCTGGAGAAGGAAATGGCCAACTACTTCAGTGTCTTCACCAAGAAAACTCCCAGGGGGGCCACACAGAGTCGGACACGACTGAACAACAAAAAAGCATATCTTTACATGGATGCTTGGAAGTTACAGAGCTGAGCCAAATTCTGTGTACTTTATTTATATTCCTCCACGGGGGTGACTCTTACCCTTGATGCATATCGAGCCACTCTTCTGGAACTAAAGATATAGCGAGAAGCCCGGAGCACGAGAAGATGAAGGGAGATGCTTGTGGCTATGGCTTGAACTCTGGTCTCCCTGACGCCTGTTATCTATCTCTGACGTGAAACGATTTCTTTTTGAGCACTTCCATTCCCAGTATTGATTCTAAGACAGAAGGTAAAGGTTAAAAAAAAGTCCAGAATTTTGCCTGATCATAAACAGAAAGGGAATCATTCTCCTGATGAAGGAAGATGATGATGATTTCTGTTGACTGATTTTTGGGGGCACGGCACCGTGAACAGCGGCCGGGGTGGCTGGGGCTTGTCTGAGGAAGTCCACCGTGGGGGGACGTGTTTGGGCAAGCAGATCCCTGTTAGTAAAGATCATGGCAGTATTAGTTCACTTAGAGGACTAATGATTTTTAGAAGGCTTAATTAAGTGTTATCTCTTTGACCTTTTAGTGTTTTGGTCCTCTAATGCAAAATTCTGGATTTTTTTTTTTTAACCATTACCTTCTGTCTTGGAATCAATACTGCCTATTGGTTCCAAGGCAGAAGATCAATAAGGACTAGGCAGTTGGGGGGGAGGGGCGGTTTAAGTGACTTTCCCAGGGTCACACGACTAAGAAATGTCCCCTTAGCTGCCCCCATCCAGATATTCTTTTAGCAGATACCCAGTGATGCTAGCTAGTACTGTCTTAAAATCTATGGGAAATTGAGAGGGAAAGGAGCTATTCCGAAGCAGTGTGTTCTTATTTTTACATCATTAGATACACCCTT
Organism: Gracilinanus agilis; assembly: GCF_016433145.1. Lineage (NCBI taxonomy): Eukaryota > Metazoa > Chordata > Mammalia > Didelphimorphia > Didelphidae > Gracilinanus > Gracilinanus agilis. The sequence goes on along the minus strand of NC_058131.1, from coordinate 505,260,602 downwards.
TGGGCAATCCAGCAAAGCTTACGGACCCTTCTCAGAATAATGTGTTTTTTTTAATACATAGGATTACAAGAAAAACTAATTATATTGGGATATAGTTATCAAACTATTTTGAGAAACCAGTGAATGTTTTAGAACCTTTTGGGCCAGGGACTTAGAAGGGCAGAGTCTTGGTTCTTTGGGCTAGTTAAAGGAGCTTTTTCATCATTTATTTGCAGAGAGTGACTTTGGAGGCGGAGAAGAAAGGAGGAAGCCAAGTGTTGACTTATTAACTGGTTCCCTTGGCTTGTGCGAGGGTTGGTTTTTTGTAAGCTTGTTGGAGGGAGGAGGGGGAAGGAAGGAGGCAGGGGACCACAGAGCATTGTTGCGGAGAAGCTGGGCTGCAGGGGGGAGGCCCTCGTTTTGCTTTTGCAAGCACCCCATGTGCTAATCCCTAGGGGTTAGCCTGTCTGGCCAGGTTTCAAAAGGGACTAATTAGGTTTGCTTTTACAGGCAGCCATGCCAGGTTAACCAGTCTTCAAGTAGAGAGCTTTTGCTCATTCTAGAAGCTTTCTAGGATCCGTGATGAAGGCTCAGCCCTTCTCTCGTCCTTTAAGACCTTTGCCAAGTGATCTCCTGGCCACAATAATAATAAGAAATCACATTTAGAGATGCCTGCGTTTTTGCAGAATGCTTTATAATGCATCATTTTATTCATCTCTCACTTTAACCCCGTAAGGTATTGCATCTTCTTTTAAAAAGTCTGACCCAGCGATTCTCACCTTCTAGGGAAGTGAGGAACCTCCTTCTCCCCATGTAGTGAAGACAGGTATATATATTAGTGCAACAATGAATTATTGGCTTAGAGAGTGGCTTGGGATCCTCAAATGGCAAATATACCCATTTTATAGAAAAAACAACCTAAGGCACTGAGGATTGGAGATTTGCGGAGCTGTAGTGATTTTTGCTCAGTTAGTGGCATCTCCCTCACTTAGTTGAACTGAGCAAATCAGGCAGGATCTGGTGGTATTTTATGCATTTAAAAGCCCTCTGAAAAGGGCCTCATCAGATTTCATCCTGTCTCTTGATGGGGGAAGCAGGAATAAATAAGCAAGATCCTGCTTGTTTCTCTCTTTTCCTGGGGGAGGGGTGTGTAGGGGGCTTTGCCACCCCCTGCCCCGTTTTCACACTGACAGGCTTTTAAAATGTTGATTTTCCCCTTGCAGATAGAGATGCCATATGTCAGGTTCCCTGGGGCCCTGTGCCCCTGATGCTGGGGGGAGGGGAGAGCCCTGGAAGGTGGGAGTGGGAATTTAAATTGATTGTTTTAAACTGGGTCTGGCCTGCCTCACTCCCAAGAGGCCTCTTGTTTTTAGGCTTAACAAGAACATTTTTCTCTGAGTTTCATAAATTTATTGGTTCCCTCCATAAGTCATCCAGGTTCATCTTTTTTTTTTTCTCCCAATTTATGATATAACAGCTTCTATTATGGCCTCATGCTGTCTTCATATTTCACTATTTTTATTTTTTAAAAAACTCTTGCCTCATGTCTTAGAATTGACACCAAGTATTGGTTTCAAGGCAGAAGAGCAGTAAAGGCTAGGCAATTGGGATCAAGTGATTTATGCAGCATTACACAGCTGGGATGTAACTGAGGTCATGTTTGAACCCAGGACCTTCTGACACATCTATTCACTGAGCCACCCAGTTACTCTTGTAAGTTTTAAAATTAATATCCAATATTCTAAGTATTCTATTTAAGAAAATTTATTAATAATAACTAACATAAAAAGCTAAAGTAAACAATCCATCTTTCTCAGCCTGCACGTGGGGAAAAAGAGAGAGAGAGAGAGAGAGAGAGAGAGAGAGAACGAACTTTCAGAACTTGTAAACAATTATGTGAAGACGCAAACATGCACAAAAGGAAAAGCATTTTGGGTAATGTAGTTTTAGGGGTTCAAGATTTTCTAACTATATATATATTCTTCATACTTCAATATTAAAAAAAGGATTTATTGATATAGTTGTTGAAATTTGGGGCAGTTTGAGCCTAACAGAAGAGGAAGCTAGTCAAAGTCACTGAATTTTAGGATTTAGAACTAAAAGGATTTTTTAAAAGAACTTTCCCTTTTCTTCAGACTTTTTTACTGAGCCCCACAGATGGGAAATAGCTTAAGAACACAGAGGGAGTAAATATTTTGTCTCTGATATTTCAGCTTTTGCAGAACATTGTTTTCAGGTCAAGAATTTATAAGATTATTACTTAGAACTTGCAAAGTTGAATTTTTCAGCTTAATTTAATAAAGTACTTATTTTGTGGAAAGTTCCACAATGCTGTGTTTTGGGAATATTGAGATAAAAAATGATGATCAAAGAACTTAAGATACTAACCAGAGATTGGACATGCACAGGTGAGTAAGGGTCAAGGGACCATGTGATGGGGTAAAAGAGACTTGACCAAACAAATGATTTAGGAAAATTTGAGAGAGAGAATTTTTCATTGGGAGAATCCAAGAATTCATGGAATAACATACACCTGAGCTGTACTTGCTTTGGGGTAGCTAGGTGACACAGTGGATAGAGAGCTGGACATGGACTCATCTTCCTGAGTTCAAATCCAACCTCAGATACTTCCTAGCTGCATGACCCTGGAAAAGCCACTTAACCCTGTCTGCCTCAGTTTCTTCATCTGTAAAATGAGCCAAAGAAGGAGATGGCAAACCACTCCAGTATCTTTGCTAAGAAAACCTCAAATAGGGTCATGAAGAATCAGACATGACTGAAATGATGGAACAACAATAACAGCATACCTGAGCTGAGCCTTAAGAGGATTTCGCTGATAGAGATGAGGAAATAGCTGATTAGAAGCCAAAGCTTGGGATTTTTAAGATTTGGGGAAAGAAAAGGTAAAAAGCTAGTGATTTCTTATATCCTTTCACCTTTTCCCTTTCTTTCCCTTTTAAAAACAAGTTCTATTGGTGCCTCTTGCTTTTATATTATAGTCATTTCTGGATAGACACTCGCAACCCCCCTCCCCCAGCCAACAAAGAAAAACTGTCAAAGGGATTGCGTTTGACAGCTTGTATCACATTCCCCACCCTCGATACTCCAACTCTTAGTGGAAAAAGAGTGTTGCTATGTTTCATTATTCATTCTCCAGGAACAATTTTTTTTTGTTACAGTCACTTAGAATTGGGCTTTTTTTTTTTAGTGTTTTCCTTAGCATTTTTGTAATCCTGGTATGTACCATACTCCCATTTCTGTTTATTTCCCTCTCTCTCAGTTCATACAAGTCTTATGGCTCTGAATTCTTCATATCTAATGTTTTATGCAGTATAATTCCATTTTATGTTTATAAAACAGTTTAAGTGATTCATTCCCTGGTCAGTGAGTACCCACTTTCTTCCGGTTGTTTTATTAACACAAAAAGTGCTGTCAGGCATATTTTGGTACATACAGGGTCTTTTCTGTCTTTTGACCTTTTTATCTGCCCAGGGGTGGGATCTCTGGGCCAAAGGCTATAAATAATTTAGTAACTTTTATACCTTCTATCTAAATAGTTTTCTGGAAGGATTGAGGCAGCCATACTCCCTCCCCCTCCCACCCCCAGAGAATTTTGCTGCTATTCAGAATTTTGGCCCCCAAATTTCAGGAATATTGTTTGTGGCCTCTTGTGTGGTTTTGTGCCTGAGGACAGAGATTTTCTGATTTCAGCCTTTCTTCTTTCTAACTCTATATCTATCTAGTTCCTGTTGTTTCTAATTTTTGTTTTGTATATCTGCAATATTCACTGTCACTTATTTCTACGGCTGTCATGGAGGCCATCCTGGCCCTCTTCCATCATCTCTGGATTTCTATGACCGTCTCTGTCTAGTTTTCTTGACTTTTTCACCCTCTAACTCATCCTGTCTCCCATTGTCTAATTAGTTATCCTTAGATGCTGCCATTTTGGGTGCAGTGAAAAGAAAAAATGTTCATTCATTTGTGACTATACCTCTTCTTGCTTATTCTCATTCTTCATTGCTTCTCATAATATCAGGTTTGAATTCTTCTGACAGACTTTCAAGAGCTTCATTAATTTGGCCCTATTTTAATCTGTCCAATCTTATCTTTCACTAGGATTATAGAATTTAGATCTGGTAGCTGGAATACAGGTCAGGAGCAGAATTAAGGTTTGGACCAAACTTTCTGACTCCATTTCTTTTCCCTTTCTTCCTCCAGTGAACAGTTCCCATTCCAATCAGTCTCTTTATTGATCACCTAATAAATCATCCTAACTCCAGGTCTTGTATGTTTTATCTCTTGAAACAAAAATCCAGTTTCCTTCCTCTTTGGCTTTCAGTTTGTTCAGTTGTTCAATGGTGCCCAGCTCTTTGTGACTCTGTAAATCATGCTGTTTTTAGAGTTTTCTTAGCAAAGTGGTTTGCCTTTTCTTCTCCAGTGTATTAAGGCTAACAGAGTTGAGTGACTTGTCCAGGATCACACAACTAGTAAATGTCTGAGGTCAGATTTTAATTTGGGAATATGAATCTTCCTGACATAAAGACTGGCCATTTATCCACTGAGCCACCTCTCGATGCTCCCCTTCTCTGATGAGTCCAGTCCAAATCAACTAGTTTAAAGTTTCTTAATTTCTTTATATTTCTCACCGTGCTTAGCAGAGGGCTGGGAACATAGTAGGCATTCAACAAATACTTGTTCAGCTTCAGTGTCTCTTGGTACCAACACTGTGGCATCCTGATTACCAACTTGTTTCCATAAAATTCAGTTCAACCGATGTGTACTAAGCTCATTTTTTGTGCAGAGTACTAAATTTGGACTCAGAAATACAGGAGTTCACATCTGGAGTCTGCCATTTACTATGGCTGTGTAAGTGTTCTCCAAGACGAAGTCCTAGAAGGATAGCAAATTGCTTAAAGAGAATTCTCATGGATGAAATTGATGAATTGGATGTATTGATGAATTATTAATTGTATACAAAATGTTGGGCTGGGCAATGAGGGAGGTTCAAGTTATGGGGAAAATGTGGAAAGTGTGTAATTATGGGCAAATCACTTAACTGCTTTCTGCCTCAGTTTCCTCAACTGTAAAACAAACATAATAATAACCCCGACCTCTCAGGGTGGTTATGAAGTTCAGATGAGATATTTTAAAGCACTTATTAGCACAGTACTTTGCACATAGTAGGTGGTTAATAAATGCTTGTTTCCTTCCTTTCATTAAAAATGGAGTTCAGAATTTTATAGAGTGCCCCTCCCCTTTTAAAGGAAGATGCTTAGTTTCAGTAAATGTTTCAACCTTTGAAACTTTAACATTGTCCTTATACAAAAGTGAATTTTTCAAAATCAGATCAGTTTTTGGCTGATTTTCCTATTTCCCCATGATTTTTGACTTTTTGATTTCACTTAATATCTCTGGGGAGGCCAAGGTGGTCAAGTCTAGTTACATCATGATCTGTGTCACTGTTTCCCCTTTGAGCACGCATGTGTACGCATAAAAACACATACACAAGTATATACACTGCTGTTCTGAGAGTATTAGTTCCTGGGAGGGGTAAATATTTAGTGACTTCCCGAGTGTTTCTAAGCTACTCCCATGGATTGATTAGTTACTGAAAGGAAGGAAACAGTCTAGTGTAGAAGATTTTTGTTTTGTTTTTGTTTTGTTGTTTCGACTCTTTGTGACCCCATTTGGGGTTTTCTTGGAAAAGATACTGGAGGATGTGTTAGTGGAAATTTGGGGTTCATTAAGCTTTAATATTTAGATATATGATATAAACTTCCTGTGGATGTTTAGGGGACTTGGAAACTACATTTCCCATGATTCCTCTTACGACAGGAAGTGTGATTATGTAGACAGAGGTATAAGACTCCTGATAGGATTGGGAGACTGGCTGTTTCGTAGGAAGCAGCCAGGTGGGCAGAAGTTAATGGCAGGCGGTTTGAATTAGATCTTAGCAGGTGTGTGGCTGTAACCATCAAAATGACTTTAAATAAACGATTAATACTTTTAATATCCATCTATATCCATTTTATTCGTAACAAGAGGTTTGCCATTTTCTTCTACATCTCATTTTACAGATGAGAAAACTGACGCTAAGAAGGGTAAGTGACTTGCCCAGGGTCACACAGCTAGTATGTGTCTGAAGCCAGATTTGAAATCATGAGGATGAGTCATCCTGACTCCAAGCCTGCCACTATTCATTTCGACATCTGTAGTGGAGCAAGCTCTGGAATCAAAGTCAGGAAGGCATAGGTTCAAATCTTGACTCAGGTATTTAATAGCTCTGTGATCATGGACAAGTCATCAATGTCTCTACCTCAGTTTCATATAAAATGAGGGGGGTGGCTTGATGGCCTTCTAACTAAATTTATAATCCTGTAGTTAAAGAAATGACAAACTATATAGCTGATAAATTGAAGAAAATCAGTGGAGGGAAGGCACTAACATTAAGGAAGATTGGGAAAAGCTTCTCTTAGTAGATGAGATTTTAACTGGAACATGAAGGAAACCAGGATTATTAATTAAATTAATTAAAGGAACTGACTTAATTAACACTGAACATACCCGCATCTCAGGGTTTTGTGATCCTACTTATAAGTGACTGTTATTCATTTGAATAAGCCACAGATATTTTCTTGGCACTTGATGCCAACCTTACAAATTCAGCACCATTCCTGGCACATCTTAATAAATGTTGATTGATTGATTATAACTGATAGAAAATTCTAACAAAAGTCAACTTTGTGCTTTGCTTCATGGTCTGTTTCTGGAGCTGTCCAATGTTTCATTTTGCTTTGGATTCAGAATGACAGTGACAAATGAGAGGGAGAATTGGGTTCTGTTTCTGGGAGTCTTGAAATAAAGAGAGATCAGTTGCTGGCCTGGTAGAGTAAAAAAGAGAAGGCTGGACTCAGATTAAAGTGACTTTGGTTCTAGGAAGTGCTGCTACTGCTGTATAATTTAAGCACATAGGAGCCACTTAGCTTTAAAATTGCCATAATATTACATGTACTTCCAAATTCTTTGTGGGGTAAAAAAGTTTGTCTCCTTAAAGTGTGATTATCAAGTGTGTTGTTTTTTTAATTCTTTTTAGCCCTTAAAAGGTTGTGATCTACATCCATAAGGAAGTAACTGAAATTTCCCTTCTCCAGTCCTTCTCCTTATAGTCAATCTGTAGTCACTGAACTAGCATTTTTGTAAACACCTGTTTTGTGCCAGGGACTGGGCCAAGTACTGGGGATAGAAACAAGCCTCTGTTCTCAAGGAGCTCAAATGACTCTTCCTAAAAATCTCATCTGACTCTGTCATTGAAATGTTTGAGAAACCTCAGTGGCTCTCAGTGGCCTCATAAGATAAATAACAATTCTCTGTTTGGCACTAGAAGCCCTTCATAGCTATCTAACTCCAGCGTCTCTTCCTGAACTGATTTCATGATACTTCCTGTCATGGATTCTGTGTTCCAGTCAAACACTCCTGCTTGTTCTCAAAATATTCCATTTCCTACCTATATACTTTTGTCTAGCCACCCTCCCTCTCTCTCTCTCTTCCTTCCTTCCTTTTCTTTCTCTCCCTTCCTTCCTTTTCTTTCTCTCCCTTCCTTCCTTCCTTTTCTTTCTCTCCCTTCCTTCCTTCCTTTTCTTTCTCTCCCTTCCTTCCTTCCTTTTCTTTC